>NC_068430.1:44790401-44800401 GCF_023373465.1 Oncorhynchus keta | reverse complement strand
TTAATTCCATTTACAAGTTTATTATTTATTATTTTTTTTTTTATTTTTTTAGAGCGCTCCTGTCAATCTTAAGTAAGAGCACGCACCTTATTATTCATAGAAGAGAGCCTCGGCTACATGGCCTGCGCGCAAATGTAGGCCTATACATGTGCCCATTTGGGAATCTGATACTATATCTGATTGTCTTAACTCAACATCACTGTGGAGCTTCTCAGAGTCATTTTTTTCTTTGCCTCATACAGCAAGTAAACAAAGTCTGTTTTTACATCCTTTAAGAATGACAATAGTTCCTTAACGTGGCTTATTTGAAAAATCTTTCCAATGTTCTACCTTTCGATAACCAACTTCATGCTCTGATCCGGTGGAAACGTCATAAATAGACCTACCTGATTGCTTATCCCGCGCGCAAATAGCCTACATCTGTGTCTGCCTGTCAGGAGCTCCCTGGCGCTGGAAACACTGAGGGCCCAGAATATTGTATACAATGTTGCAAGTTTGCTAGTACCAGCTTCAGACGGACCAAGTTAATAGTTCATACAATGTTTCAAGTTCCTTGCAGACAGGCCATGCATAGCCAATGTGATTTATAGGATATTTGGCTATAGGATATATGGCTATGCATGGCCTGTCTGCAAGGAACTTGAAACATTGCATTAACTATTAATGTATTTTCTAATAAATAGGATATTTTCTACATGCTGGCTGCAATGTTTTTATTTGTTAGCTTTATGTAGGCTATTTTTTACATATTAGCAATGGCAAAATAAGTTACTTTTAGATTTGTATCATTTTAATTTAGATAGACTGTTGAGATATTACTTTATTATAAATCAAATTAAACTGTTCCACGAAAATGTGCATTTGAAAATAATAACTGGCACTCAGTAGAAATGGTAAGATAACTTGGCACTCCAAGTGGTGTAGGCGATTGCCTACAACTTCAGGAATCTGCCAAGGCCAGCAGCAGCGGGACGAGGAGGTTCGTGTTGGGAACACTTTTTCTTGTTCTGGTTACCCAATATTGATCTCTGGCTCCCTCTTTAGTAATTTGTTTGTCTTCATTTTTAATTGCAGTGCTTAAAGATTCAAGAAACCTCAGTAGCCTACATATAGTTGATTTTATTCAAACATCAGGTGTGTCAATATATGGACAAATACACGTTTCAAAGTTTCGACCAGTCAATTGGTCGAAAGAACAGACAAATCTCAGTCGACCAACATTTTGCTCGGTCGGGGACAGCCCTAGTTTGTAGTGAGGCGTGTGTAATTAGTGATGCTAACTGGACACTGCCTCGGGCCAGACTGAAAGACTGCTTCTCAGACCAACAATAATCCCTTTGTAACATGTCAGGTTGGAGGGAGTGTTCACAGCATATATTATAGATCCATGGAGAGAGAACTTTCTGTCCCATTTCTCTCTCCTCTTTCTCCAAATCTCTCTCAAACTTTCTCTCTCACCATACAGTACACATCGCAAACAAATCTCTCTCCCCGGAATGGATAGGTTAGTTAACTCATAAAAATTGAGGGGTTTAGAGTGAAGAGTTAATAGTAAGAAGGGTGTTGTTTTTTCAAGGCAGATAAGCACCATTGGGGTGTGTGTGTGTGTGTGTGTGTGTGTGTGTGTGTGTGTGTGTGTGTGTGTGTGTGTGTGTGTGTGTGTGTGTGTGTGTGTGTGTGTGTGTGTGTGTGTGTGTGTGTGTGTGTGTGTGTGTGTGTGTGTGTGTGTGTGCGTGTGTGTGTGTGTGTGTGCGTGCGCGTGTGTGTGCGTGCGTGTGTGCGTGTGCGTGTGTGTGTGTGAGAGAGAGAGAGAGAGAGTGAGATTGTGTGTGTTCCATTCTCAGTAATTGGCTTTTAGATGTGTGAAACTCGTCCAGGCACAAGTGTTTTCTTTCCCAGAAAATATGCCTGCAGGTCTTTCTCAGGAAAGAGAGAGAGATAGAGAGAGAGCGAGAGAGAGAGGCCAAACCACACGACTAACAATATTGGGCACTTTATGGAACACAAAGCCTTCACTATCTCATCCTGTAATATCCAAGGCCTGAGGTCATCTGCCTTTGCCCTGAAGAGCAGGAACCTGGCATCATACAAGAAACATGGTACAGTATAGAAGAGATGGACCCACTGGTTACCCTCTAAGTTACAGAGAGCTGGTAGTCCCATCCACCAAATTACCAGGTGTGGAACAGGGAAGGGAAGTGTTTTGCTAACAGGGAAGGGTTTTGCTAATTTGGTATAGAGCAGACGTTACTCACTCTAATAAATGAATCAAAACAGGAACATTTTACATTTGGCTAGAAATGTAAAAGGAAATGGTCTCAACAGAGAAAATGTCCTGCTGTGTGCTACCTGTATCTCCCCACTAGTATCCCCATACTTTAATGAAGATAGTGTTAGCAGTTGATGATAGTCTTCAATAACACAGATCCCAAACCAAATCAGGAGGAGAAAAATAGGTTTATTCTAAGAGAACAAATCATATGCTGGGAAGTAGATGGTCGATGTTCATTCTTCCCTATCCTCAGTTTTCTTCACAGAACAAAGCGACAGGATGTATTTTATAACCCCCAATCCCAGCCTGTGGTTGGCCAATTATAATTCCTTGCAGTAAAATTGGGCAAATGGCCAGGCTCAAATGTATAGAGAATTCAGACCAATGAGATCTTGCCATACGTATCTATGAGTCCAGGACTGAAACCCCTACACAGATTCTAAACAGATGTTGAACTGAAAAACAACTATTTCCATTGATCGTTAAATCCCTATTGACCTCTAGTTGTCTGCATTGTGTATTATCTTAAAATATTCTTACAACAGCTTCTCTATCCTGGAGGGGGAAATCAATCATTTCCAGACCCAGGGACATGCACTAGTCTGTGGCGACCTAAATGCCAGAATTGGACAAGAACCTGACACCCTCCGCACACAGGGGGACAAACACCTACCTGGAGGTGACAGCATTCCCTCCCCCATATGCCCCCCTAGACACAACTCCGATAACATAACCGACATAAACGGATCACAACTACTACAGCTCTGTCACATGCTGGGTATGTACATAGTCAATGGTAGGCTTCGAGGGGACTCCTATGGTAGGTAAACTTATAGCAAACCCAAAGGAACTGAATAATAATAAGAAATGCTATAGAAGGAAGGAAAGTAGTGTGGAAACCTACCAAAAAAATAGGCAACGACAAATTCAGTCCCTTTTAGACAACTTCCCGGACAAAACATTGGACTGTAATAGTGAAGGATGGAAACTCTGCAGTAGAAGACCTATACAGTATATTTGACCTCTCAGCTTCCCTTTCAAAACGAAAAATTTCAAGACCATTAACAGCAATGACAAATGCTTTGATGAAGAATGCAAAAAACGAAGAAAAAAATTGAGAAACCTATCCAACCAAAACCATTGAGACCCAGAAAACCTGAGCCTACGCCTTCACTATGTTGAATCACTAAAACAATACAGAAATACACTACGGAAAAAGAAGAAACAGCACGTCAGAAATCAGCTCAATGTAAGTGAAGAATCCATAGACTCTAACCACTTCTGGAAAGATTGGAAAACACTAAACATGAAACACTATTCAAAACCGAGATGATGTATGGATAAACCACTTCTCTAATCTTTTTGGCCCTATACTGAACAAATGTCAAATTGTCTTTTGACCAAATTACTATATGCTGTTCATCGACTCAGCTCGGCATTCAACTTCATAGTGCCCTCCAAGCTCGTCATCAAGCTGGAGACCCTGGGTCTCGATCCCGCCCTGTGCAACTGGGTACTGGACTTCCTGGCGGGCCGCCCCCAGGTGGTGAGGGTAGGCAACAACATCTCCACCCCGCTGATCCTCAACACTGGCGCCCCACAAGGGTGCGTTCTGAGCCCCTGTTCACCCACGACTGCGTGGCCACGCACGCCTCCAACTCAATCATCAAGTTTGTGGACGACACAACAGTGGTAGGCTTGATTACCAACAACGACGAGACGGCCTACAGGGAGGAGGTGAGGGCCCTCGGAGTGTGGTGTCAGGAAAATAACCTTACACTCAACGTCAACAAAACTAAGGAGATGATTGTGGACTTCAGGAAACAGCAGAGGGAACACCCCCCTATCCACATCGATGGAACAGTAGTGGAGAGGGTAGTAAGTTTTAAGTTCCTCGGCGTACACATCACAGACAAACTGAATTGGTCCACCCACACAGACAGCATCGTGAAGAAGGTGCAGCAGCGCCTCTTCAACCTCAGGAGGCTGAAGAAATTCGGCTTGTCACCAAAAGCACTCACAAACTTCTACAGATGCACAATCGAGAGCATCCTGTCGGGCTGTATCACCGCCTGGTACAGCAACTGCTCCGCCCACAACCATAAGGCTCTCCAGAGGGTAGTGAGGTCTGCACAACGCATCACCGGGTGCAAACTACCTGCCCTCCAGGACACCTACATCACCCGATGTCACAGGAAGGACATAAATATCATCAAGGACAACAACCACCCGAGCCACTGCCTGTTCACCCCGCTATCATCCAGAAGGCGAGGTCAGTACAGGTGCATCAAAGCTGGGACCGAGAGACTGAAAAACAGCTTCTATCTCAAGGCCATCAGACTGTTAAACAGCCACCACTAACATTGAGTGGCTGCGGCCAACACACTGACTCAAATCCAGCCACTTTAATAATTTAATTTTTTAATTTTACCTTTATTTAACCATTCAACCAACCAATAATTTACAAAAATCCAGAGCAAACCAGAATGCTATTTGGCCCTAAACAGAGAGTACACAGTGGCAAAATACCTGACCAATGTAACTGACCAAAAATTAAGGAAAGCTTTGACTATGTTCAGACTCAGTGAGCATAGCCTTGCCATTGGGAAAGGCCGCCAAAGGCAGACCTGGCTCTCGAGAGAAGACAGGCTATGTGCACACTGCCCACAAAATGAGGTGGAAACTGAGCTGCACTTCCTAACCTCTTGCCAAATGTATGACCATATTAGAGACACATATTTCCCTCAGATTACACAGACCCACAAAGAATTCGAAAACAAATCCAATTTTGATAAACTTCCATATCTATTGGGTGAAATACCACAGTGTGCAATCACATCAGAGGATGCCTTCCTCACCATCTTAATTAAGCATGCCCCATTCAAAAAATGTAGAACCAGGAACAGATATAGTCCTTGGTTTTCTCCAGACCTGACTGCCCTTGCACAAAAACAAGGGCAGTTGTGGGTAGTTGTCTTTGTTAGTGGCCTGTATAGCCCTAGGAAGCTGCACGTTCGTTTTTGGTGTTTCTTGTTTTGTTGGCGACATTCTTAATAAAGGAAAATGTACGCTCTCCACGCTGAACCTTGGTCCGGTCATTTCCCTGACGACATTCGTGACAGAACTACCCACCCGAGTCCGGAGCCTCCAGCGACAGTCTCCAGTCCGGAACCTCCAGCGACGGTCCCCAGTCCGGAGTCTCCAGCGACGGTCCCCAGTCCGGAGTCTCCAGCGACAGTCCCCTGTCCGGAGTCTCCAGCGACGGTCCCCAGTCCGGGCCCGCAACGAGGGTCCCCAGTCCGGGGCCTGTAGCGAGGATCCCCAGTCCGGGGCCGGCGACGAGGGTCCCCGCACCAGAGGCGCCGCCAAGGTGGGGGGAGCCAGAGACGGAGCAGGGGCTAAGCTCCGAACCGGAGCCGCGGCCAATGGTAGATGCCCACCCGGACCCTCCCCTATAGGTTCAGGTTTGCGGCTGGGAGTCCGCACCGTTGGGGGGTACTGTCACGCCCTGACCTTAGAGAGCCGTTTTATTTCTCTATTTGGTGAGGTCAGATTGTGATGTGGGGTAGGCATTCTAGGTTATGTATTTCTTTGGTTTTGGCAGAGTGTGGTTCCAATCAGAGGCAGCTGTCTATCGTTTTCTCTGATTGGGAATCATACTTAGGTAGCCTGTTTTCCCACCTATGTTGTGGGATCTTGTTTTTTTTTTGTTAGCTCTGTGAAGCCGGCAGAACGTGACGTTTGTTATTCCTTTTGTTGTTTTTGTTTGGTGTTCTGAGTATTAATGATCATGAACACTTACCGCACTGCACCTTGGTCTACTTCTTCAGACAAACGTTACAAGCGCTCTTGCAACAGCTGCATAGGGCAGATCCCAGCCTATGAATTAAAAGTGAGGCTTTTATTGCTCAATCTAATTCATACTGATAAAATAAAATAATCCATTGGCCTAAAGGACACATGCTCAAACTCGCACACTTTTGATAGACTTAAAAGGGGCAATCTGCAGTTGCTACATCTATTTTTGAGTTTAGAAATTATATATATATATATATATCCATTGATTCTTGAAGAATATAACTTGTAAATTCCTCATGAGCTTAGTTCCGCTGTCCCACTCCATGAGAACCCAAAATATAAAGCTTGTTTTTTCCCCCAATGTTTGTAAAAATTGTAAATGTAAGCAAACACTCTGAAGCCTCATAACATGGTTAACACAATGCTTTTGATATCATGGAGGGTCTGTCCATAGCTCTGGCTATTAAACTGAGAGTGGTTACATTTCTCCAGGCCCATCCCTCAGAGGCTGGTCGACCGTTTTGTTATTGTTTCATCTGGGAATTTGCCCTTTAAACAGCTGCATATTATCAAGATATCAAAGTGTCACCAACAAAAAGGTAAAAAATAGACCTATAGCAAATGTAGCATATGACATTCATTTTTAAATAGCACTTTTCAATAGTGCTCAAAGCATGCCATTCCATGAGCGTAGCATTTATTTTTCAACTCGAATCAATGAGTCCAATCAGTCCTCCATGACAACAAAATCATAAACAACCCAGTATGGCTGGCTAATATGTCCTTCGTTTTGGGGATATGCTCAGGTAAAACGGTGTTTCTAATCTATACTTCCATATTTCCAAGTCCTATTCTTGTCAAGGGGAATAACATTTGTTTTTAATGATTGTAATTCCGATAGGCTTTGGTGTTCAGAAACATATTCTATTGTTATTTACAATAAAAGTGCCTCCAAAATGACATAAAACATCTACCATTCAGAACCATCTGAAACACAACCAAAACAATCAGTTTCATTATAAAATAAGAATAGAATATGTTTCTAAACACTTCTACATTAATATGGATGCTACCATGGTTACGGATAGTCCTGAATGAATCATGAATAACGATGAGTGAGAAAGTTACAGGCGCACAAATATTATACCCCCCTCCCCCCAAAAAATGCTCTCCTGTTATTGTAATGGTGAGAGTTTAGCGTCTGTAACTTTCTCACTCATCATTTATCCACAACTCATTCAGGACTATCTGTAATCATGGTAGCATCCATTTTAATGTAGAAGTGTTCAGAAACATATTCTATTCTTATTTACAATAAAAGTGACTCCAAAATGACATGACAGATTTACCATTCAGAACAATCTGAAACACAACCAAAACAATCAGAAAATGCGTCCAACAAGTTTGTAGAGTCACAAGCTTGACGCAATCATTGCGTAACAGGAATATGTGACCAAATAAGTGTTTCACTATTTTAATACGCATACAAGTGAATTTGTCCCAATACCTTTAGTCCTCCAAAATGGAGGGAATATGCACAAAAAGTACTGTCATTTCCTAACAGTTCACCCAATATGGATAAAATACCCTCAAATGAAAGCTGACAGTCAGCACTTTAACTTCATAATAATTGTATCATTTCAAATCCAACGTGCTGGAGTACAGAGCCAAAACAACAAAACATTTGTCACTGTCCCAATACTTTTGGAGCTCACTGTACATGTCCAATTTGTGTTTCTGAAGGAGAGTGAAAGATAGAGAGGGAGAAATCATACAATTCGTGGCACTGCTATGATAGAGGACATGATTGAGATGTATTTATATTGCAGGTAATGGTGCAAACTAGTTTATTAACTTTTTTTGTAATGAAAATAATTTGCTGACAAACGTTCCTTGATTTGAAAAAACAATAAACATTTAGCCAACAGAAATGACATTGGCTTGAGGTGAAAGGGCAAAGCGCCATATACTCACAGTAAAGCTCTGTGACATCATGTCACCTCGCCAACAGCTCTCCCTGAATAAGGAGAACGGGCATCGTAAAAGGACCTGCTCTAACCAGACGTAATGAACAGCGATAATAAGCACCGCTTAAACGGAGAAACGTGCAACCTGTGGATAAAAATGTGTATCCACTCGACTAGGATTAGCGAGTTCATAGCAGCAGTGAGTAGATGGTTGGCGGGGAGAACCAAAACAAATATGAAGTTAAACGAACTGATATGATTACCAGAATGTGGCATCTGTTCTTTATAATACAAAACACACCGTTTGATGGAACTAGCAATAGCATAGTTAGGTTAGCAGTAAATGATTGGCAAACAATAACCTTTGAAGCCTATTGGTCAGTTTGTGTGGGGAGAAATGGAGGAACATGTCACAGGCACTCTGCCCATTCATGTGTTCATATTTTCACTGCTCTCAGTATGTGAATATAGAATCCACCTCACAGTAATCTAGCCGTTATTAGAAATATGTCACGTTATGATAGATAATTCGTAGCCCAGCCCATATTCTCAGAGTTCATCTTATTTAGCCCAGGGGTAAGCCGCCTTTAGTTACATAGTTCTGTTCCCCACCATGTTGACATACAGGCCTCACGCATATTATGCACCAAGTCTGTCACCAACTCTCAGACACATGCATTGACTGGTGTTTTCGCCATGTCTTTCCAATAGAACATGTTTGGAACAGATATTGTTTCGATATGAACCCTTAGCCGCTGTACTTTCACAGTCGTTATAACCGAGGCGCAGCGGACGTGGAGTTCGACATGTTTCATTGAAATGAAACGAACCGTGACGTCACGGCGTGCTCACAGGCCACCACACACAAACAAGATCCCACAATACACAGTGGGGGAAATGGCTGCCTAAATATGATCCCCAATCAGAGATAACGATAAACATCTGTCTCTGATTGGGAACCATACCAGGCCAACATAGACATACAATAACCTAGATAACCCACCCTAGTCACACCCCGACCTAACCACCATAGAGAATAAAAGGCTCTCTATGGTCAGGGCGTGACACACACATTGTTTCTGTGTACAAAATGTACCTGGGTATGTGTGTTAGGGTTGAATATTTTCCTGATATTTTACAAATGTATTTCCCGACAAAACTGGAAGTGTCATTCAACAGGATTATAAAGCATATAAATAGGCCTGTGTCTGGACTTGATCGAGCTTTGATCGAAAATTCAACCCTGATGCTATCTGAGCCTGATGAGCCATACATGAAATACATTTTATGAGCCTAAGCCTAAAAAAGCCCAAATGCTTGTGCCATTGTCCAATACATATATGATATAGGCTACTGCACATTACGCATGACAGAAAAACATGAAAGCCCATAGATGTAGCAGGCTATATGCTCTCTTGGATAAGTAAATGAAACTAGCTTCAGTAGGCTAATCTTTTTGAGTGTGAACTGTATTACTGTACTGTATTGTATTATACTGTCTTATATGGACTGGATTTACGCACATCATTCCAACCATGATAAAGCAGGGAGAGAACATGCGATTGTGGCAAAGCACATGCTGCCTACAAAGTGACATGTATAGGCTAGCGAATTTGATTTGAATTTTGAAATATAATTGGGCTTATTTGTTTAATTAAAGTTTTAAAAAAGTAACACAATGAAAGTAGCGGTACCGAGTCAATGTCCTGGGGTACAGGTTAGCTGAAGTAATTGAGGTAATATGTACATGGAGGTAGGGGTAAAGTGACTATGCATAGATAATAAACTGTGAGTAGCAGCGACGTAAAAAAAAAAAAAGCGGGGGAGTCAATGCAATTATTCTGGGTAGACATTTCATAAGAAGTTTAGCAGTCTTATGGCTGTGGGGTAGAACCTGTTTAGGAGCCTTTTGGATATCGACTTGGTGCTACGTCACTGCTTGCCACGTGGTAGCAGTGAGAAC
>NC_068430.1:44735401-44785401 GCF_023373465.1 Oncorhynchus keta | reverse complement strand
GCTGTTTCATCTCTGGCTGTGTGCTTGCTATTTGGAATGGCCTACACGCAATAAAGATCTAAAGTCAGACTTACTGGAGCTGTGGCCATGTTAGGATAATACACTTCAACAAATGACCATTCATTTAACAAGTCCTTTAAAATGATATACAACCACATACTGCAGCCACACACCTAGATGTTACACGGCAAGCCATCACACAGGGTAAATCCATTTGAATTCAATCCCTTTTTTGACAGCATCCCATTAGTTTTGAAACAAAACATTCCCTACATGTTTGCCCATGGAAGCAGTGGTCAGAAAGTTACTTTTTTAGACCTGAATGCCAAAACATTAAGAGACAGAGGTGCTCAAATCGACCCATTTCAATCATAGAAATGCAATTCATAGAATGGACCTATCCCTTCACACCAATTTATCTGGTACACCATTCAAATGTGAATTGAGTTGAAATTGTAACTTTCTAATTGCCACCACAAAGATGGCCCCAATTACGTCATTTACTTACGTCTGGACCTCCAGCCGTTTTTGTGGTATCATTTGAAAGTTTCAATTTGATTCCCATTTTAGCACATTTATCAGCCTAAACACGACACCCGCCCTGTATTCAAGGGCATGTCGTGTCTCAACCGATGGCGGGCACAAAAACACAAAAACCTCAGATGAAGTCAAATTGACTTTAACCTCTTAATGGTAAAAAAAAATATATATATATATTCTTCAGCCAATCATGAAATAGTTTGACAACCCTGTTTCTTAAGCTTTTAAATGATATCATTTCCCACCGTCTATCTCTTCCAGCGATGAAGACAAGGATGTCACATGGTAAGGCGGGGTTTGCAAAACGGGTCAACTTTGAGCACTTTAATCTCTTGAATGTTTTGTCATTCAGGTCCAAAAAGTCACTTTCTGAGCACTCCGACAACGGGCAAATATGTACGGAGGGTTTTGTTCAAATCAAAAAGGCTGCTGTCAAAAAGCAATTGAATTCATATTGATTTACCCAACCCTGAATTCAGCAGCCTGATCACTAGAAATAGACTTCGATTTCGTGACGTTTGAAAAGGCCCCGGAAATGTTAATATATGCCTTCCTCGGCGCGCGCCAACCTTTTTTTGAAAAACAAATGCCCAGCACTGAGCGCAAACTCATGATGCTCCGAGCATGCAGCTTAGACCTCACAAAGCTCTATCAAGCCATGAGAATACCTGCTAACAGTTGATGGGAACAGTGCCTTGTTCTTAATTCGTTTTTTTTTTTTGAAGACCACCTCAAACTATAGCCCTAACCTTAACCACTCGGAATTCATGCCTAAACTGTCAACCTTTCATTTGTTTCTGTTTAAACCCTGTAACCACGAGATCTTTCATCCATAATGTGGGAAACTCCGAGATCCTGTTGGAATTCAGTGTGTCACTGAGTCTAGGCAAAAAGCCTCATGTTTTATGCTTATTTAAACCGTCAGTGTTGTGTAAATGTTTTGACAGTCAGTCGTAGTCACAGTAGCCTTGAGCAGCTAGCTACACATGTGCTGTAGAAACATCATTTGGATTTTGGTGAGTTTGTGGTTCAACGTTTCAAGCATCGCCATTAGTAAACGATGTGCGCCTTGAATGCGTAGACACCCGTTATGTCATGCTTATAAGGGCTTGTAAAAAGTGCTATAAAGCTTGTGTGTATGCCAATTCTGAGCGTGACTAAAACTCTTGTGGTTCACGTGCTCACACAGCGTTCTTGTAATTATGCTTCAGTCCTCTTGTGCCGTTATCAGGCCACACAAACACACACACACACAAACACATCTCCTAACCCCGTTGTTAGTTGCTAATGAAGCCCCTCTCTGTCCGGTTGAGAGATACTGGGAGATAAACAACGGCTTCTGGGACATACTGTTTACCACTCAGTGTTCCGCTCTAGGGGTCCAGCCGGGTTAAACACCATGTAATGTTGTTAGCTAGTGCTCCAAATTTTAGTTTTTCTCCCTCTCATCTCTGTTCTCTTTATAGCTTGTTTTCCATGATCATGTCTCGATTCTATCTCTTTCTCTCTGCGCGAAAACAACAAGGGGCTCTCTATTCCTCTAAAACCCTGATTTCGGACTCGTCTCTCTCTCTCCCCTCTATCCTCCTCCGGCTCTCACCCTCCCTCATTTTAGGCTACCCCCTCCCTCTGTTCTTTTATTCCCTCTCTCTGTCGCTTTAAATATTTAAACAGCTCAATTAGCGTGGTACCTGATGCCAATGAGACAAGGGGCCTTTTATGTTCAACCATCTGGCTGTGTGTGTGTGTGTGAGTGTGTGAGTGTGAGTGTGTGAGTGTGAGTGTGAGTGTGAGTGTGAGTGTGTGTGTGTGTGTGTGTGTGTGTGTGTGTGTGTGTGTGTGTGTGTGTGTGTGTGTGTGTGTGTGTGTGTGTGTGTGTGTGTGTGTGTGTGTGTGTGTGTGTGTGTGTATGAGTGTGTGTGTGTGTGTGTATGAGTGCGTGTGTGTGTGTGTATGAGTGCGTGTGTGTGTGCACGCACGCACGCCTTGGCTTCTTTGCTAGACTTGTACGTACTGTACAAGTAAACAAGCTTGGACACTCGGACACACTGGTGTTCAGTCTCTTTGCCCCTGATGTGTTCCCTCTTCTCTATATGCAAACCCTTTACACAGAGCCCCATTGACCACCCCAATAACTTCTGGAGCCCACACTACAGACGTCAGTAGAGACGGAATGTGATACATTCTCCCTCCACCATTAGGGAAAACCCACTGTGGCTGTTAGACAGACCCACAGAGAGAATACAACCAGCTGTGTGTGTGTGTGTGTGTGTGTGTGTGTGTGTGTGTGTGTGTGTGTGTGTGTGTGTGTGTGTGTGTGTGTGTGTGTGTGTGTGTGTGTGTGTGTGTGTATGTATGTGTGTGTGTGTGTGTGTGTGTGTGTGTGTGTGTGTGTGTGTATGTGTGTGTGTGTGTGTGTGTGTGTGTGTGTGTGTGTGTGTGTGTGTGTATGTGTGTGTGTGTGTGTGTGTGTGTGTGTGTGTGTGTGTGTGTGTGTGTGTGTGTGTGTGTGTGTGTATGTGTGTGTGTGTGTGTGTGTTTGTGTGTGTGTGTGTGTGTGTGTGTGTGTGTGTGTGTGTGTGTGTGTGTGTGTGTGTGTGTGTGTATGTGTGTGTGTGTGTGTGTGTATGTGTGTGTGTGTGTGTGTGTGTATGTGTGTGTGTGTGTGTGTGTGTGTGTGTGTGTGTGTGTGTGTGTGTGTGTGTGTGTGTATGTGTGTGTGTGTGTGATAATGTGTATGTGTGTGTGTGTGTGTGTGTGTGTGTGTGTGTGTGTGTGTGTGTTGGGCTACAGCACATTTTTCTTTGTTTCTTTCAAGGACTCCAATATACTACTGTACATTTTTTTCAAACATTTTAACCATGATATAACAATACACACTCCTGTCAATAGTACATTGATCTCACCAAGGGAATGAAATGGTCAAATGTGACACCTGAAGCTAATGGATGTCTAGAGCTACAGTAATATAATGATAATGGATTAGATATACAGTCCATTTGGGAAGTAATTCAGACCACGACTTTTTCCCACATTTTGTTACACTTAAAATGTATCAAATTGTTTGTTTTCCTTATCTACACACAATACCCCATCATGACGAAGCAAAAACAGGATTTTAGACATTTTTGCAAATGTATTACAAATTTAAAAAAGGGGAATATCACATTTACCTACGTATTCAGACCCTTCACTCAGCAATTTGTTGAAGCACCTTTGGCAGCGATTACAGCCTTTAGTCTTCTAGGGTATGATGCTCATTTAAGTGCGTTTTTGCAAACTCCTAGCAGGTTGTCATGTGGCTTTTACTGAGGAGAAAAAAAAACTGTTTTCACTTTGTCATTATTAGGTATTGTGTGTAGATTGACGAGGAAAATAACTGTTTTGAATACTTTCTGAATACACTATAAATAGCTTTCCCAGGTGCTCAAAACTCTTTTACATGACTCCCACTGACTGTGCTAATGAGTAGTGAGAACTAGCAGACAGAGATTGCTTTGGCCCTCTACTAGGCAGGACTGGAGCTGAAGTTGTACCAGTTCTGCTCATCCACTGTTGGTTGTTGACCTAGAGAGCGATAGAGAGAGACACTAGGGCCCCGGGACTCGCAGAGTTCACCTTTAATAACCTTTCTGTTTCTATTATCCAGATAAATAATACGTCTGTTCAATATATCGCTCCTTTTATTTGACCCCTTGAACCAAAGAAGACTTGAGTCATCAGACAAGGTCAGAGTGGGAAAGCAGGAAGCATTCTTCTGTTCCAGATCATCATTCTAATCATGCTCTGATGCTCTGATCTGCTCATCTGAACATTTGATTTATTTACTCATTTAATGGGAGGACAATAATGAGTCACTTATGTCCACTTTCAGAGGCCTGCGATCGTTGTGTGTATGTCTGTGTGTGTCTACTGACTTGTCTTTGTTGATGACAGGGAATTGCAGTATAAATCGCCCAGGGTGAATGGACCCATACAGGGTTCAATAACCGGAAGATATCATGGGATGGCGTAACGTGTGTGTGTGTATGTGCATGTTTGTGATAAAGGGGTCGACCACACAGTTAATTATCACTTGGCCCCTGGCAAAGAGTGAGCCCAGTTATTTTAGATCTGTCGTTCTTTATACTGTCTATGCTGTATAAAACTCTGACGTGGGACTCGTCTCTCTCTCTCTCTCTCTCTCTCTCTCTCTCTCTCTCTCCCTCTCCCCCAATATATCTTCTTTCTTGGGTAAATCCTCCATCTATCTCACCCTCATAGCGAGAGAGAGACGCTAATGTCATAGACAACTCCTCCTGTCTAATTTCACCACTCTAGCTACAGCGTGAATCAGCTACTTACACAGCCTCTTAAACTCTGTTGTTGATAGAGACAAACTCTTGGAGGAAGATAGACATTACAACAAGTGGTTGTGATCACAACAAACAACCAAAGCATTTCTTCATCAGAACTCTTCGATGTAGACTCAAGCAGTCTCCCATAGCTCTATACTATAAGCCACTGTCGCTAGTTTCTGGCGTGTGTTGTGAGTGCTTTTGTCTCTTCTTGTGTGTGTTTCTGGTGCGAAGCAACAGAATCAGTCAGTCAAGAGAAAGTGTGTTTGTGTATCTGTGTCCGTGCATGCGGGTAAGTGTGTCTCTGTTTGTGCATATCTCTAAGTATGTGTGTGTGTGTGTGTGTGTGTGTGTGTGGGGGGGGGTTGTGGTTGGAGGTGGGGCCGTTGTTAGGTTAGCGACTTAGTGTGTTACTGGTGGGGTGGGGGTTATTGATTGGTTGGGTAAGGGTGTTCCGGAGCGGTTGATTGGGTGAGGATGGGCTGAGCGAGCGGTAGGCAGATGGGAGGTGAGGAGGTCAAACCCAGACGCCACAAGGGGATTTCTACACCTTCACCCCCCCAATCTCCTTCACCCTCCAATCTGATTAAACAACACACTATTGCTTTCTTTACACCCCCCCCTCCCCGTCCCCCTCTCATCTTGCTGCTCCTCTGTGACCCCCCAGCCTACTCAAGACACTGTTGGGGATATTTAACATGCCCCTATGGCCTCTATGCTTAGATAACCCCCACCTCCTCACTCAACAGAATACCCAAACACACACACCCAAACACACACATTCTTCGCCCTAACTGCCCCTTCTACACACGCACGCACCCAGGACCCCGCACGTGTGCACACACTCTCTCCTGAGAAACACACACCACACGCTCCCTCTATCTCTGGCCGCCTGACCCCACGTCCAGCCGTGTCAGGGTCGACCATAAGAACCATGTAAGCCTCCCCAGCTAAGGGTCTACCTCGGTGTGCTACATCAGCAGCTACGCCTCAGAGCAGTACGCATGGACGAGCCTGGGTGTGTGTGTGTTTGTTTGTGATGTGTGTGTGTGTGTGTGTTCATGCACGATTGACTGTGTCTTATACGTGCGAGTGTGCTCTGCATGTGTGTTCACGCATGGATGACGTGTGTGTTTGCGCTTTTATGTCTTTGTCTATATATGCGTGTGTGTGCTTGAGCGCGCTTGTGTGTAGATGTATTTTTGTGTCTTTGACTGGTTTTGGCTGTGTGTGTGTGAGATAGCGCATGCACATGGGTGTGTGTGTGAGTATGTGTGTGAACGATTGTGCACGCGTGTGTTTCTGAGCAAGCGTGGGGGAGGGGCTCATGAATAATTCATGAGGTGGGCAGGGAGAAGGCAAGGGGGCGGCAGCAGATGGAGGATCTGTATTTGTGAGTGTGTTTGTGTGGATGTGTGGATGTGGAACGAGCTAGAGTGAGGACAGAAACAGACACAGAGGAGAGAGAGAGAGAGAGAGAGGGAGAGAGAGAGAGAGAGAGAGAGAGAGAGGAGGCATCAGTCTTTCTGTAGCATTATCAAATCAACTTGCCCTGTGTTCTGTTTCTTCCTGTGTGACTGGATCTGTCAGTCAGTTTTATTTCCTGGATCTGGATGTACCAGGGGGGACGTTTCGTGACATAACACTGAGCCCAGAGGACCAGACTAGGACTTCCTGTGATGGGGAAGCAGTATTCTCTTGGGGAGCACAATTTCACCTGGTCAGATACCCTCCACTGATCGGTAATCTGTCTCTCTTCAGAGGTGTGTGTGTGTGTGTGTGCTGTGCTGTCTGTGCTGTCTGTGCGTCTGTGCTGTCTGTGCTGTCTGTGCGTCTGTGCTGTCTGTGCTGTCTGTGCTGTCTGTGCGTCTGTGCTGTCTGTGCTGTCTGTGCTGTCTGTGCTGTCTGTGCTGTCTGTGCTGTCTGTGCGTCTGTGCTGTCTGTGCTGTCTGTGCGTCTGTGCTGTCTGTGCTGTCTGTGCGTCTGTGCTGTCTGTGCTGTCTGTGCCCGGCGGAAAGATGCTTTTGTTAGAGTGCGCCACTATGTGTGTTTCAAAGGCTGTCATAGAGATGGTAAGTGTGTGTGTTCTCATTTGCAGAGCTCTTATTTTGCCGCTGTTTATGTGTGTGTTAGCATATGGACGTTTCATTCATATTTCGATATCGTGGTTATGCGTGTTCACTCTACCGTGCTTTGGCGAAAAAAAAAATTATTTTTATTTATTTTACAATTTGGGATATTATCATACAATAATGTTTTTGTTCATGGTCCATGAAAAATCCTTACAATCCTCTTTTGAGGAACGCTGACAAAGTATTTTGTTGTTGTCATACATGGTTCCATTTTGTCCTGTGGTGTTTGTCTTCAACAAAAGCAAGTTGTTTCATTTTTACGAACCAGAATGGAGCCTAAACCAATCGTCAAACCACTGGTGCAGCCCAGGTGCCTGTCTAATTACTGCCTTCTCAGATTTGTCTGGTGCTCCGTTGTCAGAAGGGTGTTCTGCTGTGTTCTAAGCTTTGTGAGGTAGAAAGGACACTCATCATGATCCGTGCGCTGGTTAAAATGAAGAATAACAGTGTGTGCGCTGTCAATACTGCCACACGCACTGATCGGTCCGTCTGACACAGTTTGATTGCTGTTATTGATCATGTCTTTGGGACCACAGGCTATATGCTACCTCTGTCAACCATATCAGTCTAGTGTATATGTCGCTGCTGCCCATTGCCCATACTCTGTCTCTCTAACAGTGGTCATTCATATTTTGTCTGTCTGTACTGAGTGATTGTGTGTTGCCTGTCTAGTGTGTCTGTGTCACAGGAGGTTGGTGGCACCTCAATTGGGGAGGAAGGGCTCATAGTATTGGCTGGAACAGAGTACATGGAATGGTACCGAACTGATCAAATACATGGTTCCATGTTTGATACCATTCCATTCACTTCGCTCCAGCCATTATTATGAGCCGTCCTCCGCTCGCCAGCCCCCTGTGATCAGTGTGTACTATCTATGGCTACTCCATCTGTCTCTGTTAGAAACCTGGTGATGCCATTGTCATACCACTTCCCCGCAAGTGTGTGCACATGAGTGTGTGGTTCTGTGTGTGTGTGTGTGTGTGTGTGTGTGTGTGTGTGTGTGTGTGTGTGTGTGTTACAGTAATCTGCCTATGGCTTCTTGTCTCTCCCAGTGTATTTGGCAATGTGGTGATGCTGCTGTCTTGGTGTGTGTGTGTGTGTGTTCTGTGATGTCAGCGGTGTTCCAGCTTCGAGCCGTTGTCAGACAGATGAGAGTTCTTTGTGTCAGAACTCTCCTTAGCTGACTGTTATTCAGACACACACACACGCACACGCACACGCACGCACACACACACGCACACACACACACCAAACACACTGGGAAAGACAATGATAATTGGAAGAGACAAGAATCCATCGGCAGGTTAACACACACCAGAAAACAGACACACGAAAACAGACATGGACAGAGACATGGAAGACATGAAAACAGACACACACACGAAAACACACACACAGACACACACATGAAAACACATACACACACACACACATATACGAAAACAGACACACGCACGAAAACACACACACACACACACACACACACACACACACACACACACACACACACACACACACACACACACACACACACACACACACACACACGAAAACAGACACTCACACGAAAACAGACACTCACGCGAAAACAGACACACGCACGAAAACAGACACACGCACGCAAACAGACACACGCACAAAAACAGACACACGCACAAAAACAGACACACACAAGAAAATCAACACACACACACTTGTGCATAATCAAGCAGACATACAGTGGGGCAAAAAAGTATTTATTCAGCCACCAATTGTGCAAGTTCTCCCACTTAAAAAGATGAGAGAGGCCTGTAATTTTCATCATAGGTACACCTCAACTATGACAGACAAAATTAGAAGAAAAAAAAATCCAGAAACTCACATTGTAGGATTTTTTTATGAATTCATTTGCAAATTATGGTGGAAAATAAGTATTTGTTCACCTACAAACAAACAAGATTTCTGGCTCTCACAGACCTGTATCTTCTTCTTTAAGAGGCTCCTCTGTCCTCCACTCATTCATTACCTGTATTAATGGCAACTGTTTGAACTTGTTATCAGTATAAAAGACACCTGTCCACAACCTCAAACAGTCACACTCCAAACTCCACTATGGCCAAGACTAAAGAGCTGTCAATGGACACCAGAAACAAAATTGTAGACCTGCACCAGGCTGGGAAGACTGAATCTGCAATAGGTAAGCAGCTTGGTTTGAAGAAATCAACTGTGGGAGCAAATATTAGGAAATGGAAGACATACAGTGGTCCTTCTGTAGCACAGTTGGTAGAGCATGGCGCTTGTAACGCCAGGGTAGTGGGTTCGATTCCCGGGACCACCCATACGTAGAATGTATGCACACATGACTGTAAGTCGCTTTGGATAAAAGCGTCTGCTAAATGGCATATATTATTATTATTTATTATTATATTATTACAAGACCACTGATAATCTCCCTCGATCTGGGGTTCCATGCAAGATCTGACCCTTTGGGGTCAAAATGATCACAAGAACGGTGAGCAAAAATCCCAGAACCACACGGGGGGACCTAGTGAATGACCTGCAGAGAGCTGGGACCAAGTAACAAAGCCTACCATCAGTAACACACTACGCCGCCAGGGACTCAAATCCTGCAGTGCCAGACGTGTCCCCCTGCTTAAGCCAGTACATGTCCAGGCCCGTCTGAAGTTTGCTAGAGAGCATTTGGATGATCCAGAAGAAGATTGGGAGAATGTCATATGGTCAGATGAAACCAAAATATAACTTTTTGGTAAAAACTCAACACGTCGTGTTTGGAGGACAAAGAATGCTGAGTTGCATCCAAAGAACACCATACCTACTGTGAAGCATGGGGGTGGAAACATCATGCTTTGGGGCTGTTTTTCTGCAAAGGGACCAGGACGACTGATCCTTGTAAAAGATAGAATGAATGGGGCCATGTATCATGAGATTTTGAGTGAAAACCTCCTTCCATCAGCAAGGGCAAGAAACGTGGCTGGGTCTTTCAGCATGACAATGATCCCAAACACACTGCCCGGGCGCAACGAAGGAGTGGCTCCGTAAGAAGCATTTCAAGGTCCTGGAGTGGCCTAGCCAGTCTCCAGATCTCAACCCCATAGAAAATCTATGGAGGGAGTTGAAAGTCCGTGTTGCCCAGCAACAGCCCCATAACATCACTGCTGTAGAGGAGATCTGCATGGAGGAATGGACCAAAATACCAGCAACAGTGTGTGAAAACCTTGTGAAGACTTACAGAAAACATTTGACCTCTGTCATTGCCAACAAAGGGTATATAACAAAGTATTGAGATAAACTTTTGTTATTGACCAAATACTTATTTTCCACCATAATTTGCAAATAAATTCATAAAAAATCCTACAATGTGATTTTCTGGATTTTCTTTCTCAATTTTGTCTGTCATAGTTGAAGTGTACCTGTGATGAAAATTACAGGCCTCTCTCCTCTTTTTAAGTGGGAGAACTTGCACAATTGATGGCTGACTAAATACTTTTTAGCCCCACTGTTCCTACACACACATGCGCTCACATTTGTATGCATATACTAATGGTCATACTTGTCTGTCCATCAAACTCAATAATGACGTTACTCCAAGTTAGGGTGGACGTTGCACATGGAGCACTGATACCACCACCACAATCATGAACAAGCGCTGGCAATTGACCATTTCAATCCGGCTTTGGAATCATTCACAATCACAGGGTTCCTTGTCCTATGTTTTCCAATTCATCAAGTAACACGCAGGAACAAGAGCATGGCTGGGCCACAACCCTCTGACATGGTAGAGGGTTGTGTGTGCACTGCACAATGGGGTAGTGTATGTGTGTCTCTCTGCGTGTCCGTGTGTGTGTTTGTGTCCGTGTGTGAGTGTGTGTGCCTGTGTTACAGAGGGGTTCTTAGACACTGTGTGTGTGTGTGGAGGGTTATTGCGTACATTGGGAGTAGTGGGTCAGCCTATGGTACACAGTGTGAAAGTGAGGGAGAGAAAGAGTGGAGAGAGCGGGGGAGAAAGAGAGGGAGGAGAGAAAGAAGGGGGGAGAGTGGAGAGAGAGAGACAGATGGGGGAGAGAAAAGGAGAGGAGAGTGAGTGGAGAGAGAGAGGGGGAGATAAAGAGAGGGGCGAGAAAGAGAGGGGCGAGAGAGAGACGGGAGAGAGTGCGAGTCAGGAGAGAAAGAGAGCCTCATCCTTTGTTCCTAGGCGGTAGGAGGAAGAGGTTAATGTAGCCAGCCAGCGAGGGAGAGAGAGAGAGAGTGAGACAGAGAGAGAGAGAGAGAGAGAGGACAGAGGAGGGGAGAGGCCTAATGGATACAGATGGCCTTTCACTGTTAATATTTGGACTGGATCCTTCAAATCAACCTCACCCCCCCTTTCTCTGCTCACCCTTCTCTCCATTCCTCCATCCCCCCATTCCTCCATCCCCCCATCCCCCCATTCCTCCATCCCCCCATCTCAACTAGGAGGGACTACTAGGGAGCCCCCAACTACCCTTGGGGGCAGATGCAAACATATTCTCACTATAGGACTGGCCCTTTTTCTCTTCAATAGACAGGGGAAAGAGACCGTAGATGTCAGTCCAGTGTGCATAGTGTGTAAGGTATACTGGGACTCAATTTGTCACAGTGATATGGTGTATTGCATGGCCACAGGATATTGTAGGCATGTTTTGTTCATGTGTTTGTATGTCTGTGTGAGAGTTCACGTCTCTCTCTCTCTCTCTCTCTCTCTCTCTCTCTCTCTCTCTCTCTCTCTCTCTCTCTCTCTCTCTCAATTGCCTCCTCTAACCCTTTATTTTATCACCCACCTCGCCACATATCCCTCTCCTTGTTTTCCCTCCCCTCTCTATCCCTCCCTCTCCATCCCTGCCTCTCTATCCCTCCCTCTCCATCCCTGCCTCTATCCCTCCCTCTCCATCCCTCCCCTCTCTATCCCTCCCTCTCCATCCCTGCCTCTCTATCCCTCCCTCTCCATCCCTGCCTCTCTATCCCTCCCTCTCCATCCCTGCCTCTCTATCCCTCCCTCTCCATCCCTGCCTCTCTATCCCTACCTCTCCATCCCTGCCTCTCTATCCTTCCCTCTCCATCCCTGCCTCTCTATCCCTCCCTCTCCATCCCTGCCATTCTATCCCTCCCTCTCCATCCCTGCCTCTCTATCCCTCCCTCTCCATCCCTGCCTCTATCACTCCCTCTCCATCCCTCCCCTCTCTATCCCTCCCTCTCCATCCCTGCCTCTCTATCCCTCCCTCTCCATCCCTGCCTCTCTATCCCTCCCTCTCCATCCCTGCCTCTCTATGCCTACCTCTCCATCCCTGCCTCTCTATCCCTCCCTCTCCATCCCTCCCTCTCCATCCCTGCCTCTCTATCCCTCCCTCTCCATCCCTGCCTCTCTATCCCTCCCTCTCCATCCCGGCCTCTCTAACCCTCCCTCTCTATCCCTCCCTCTCCATCCCTGCCTCTATCACTCCCTCTCCATCCCTCCCCTCTCTATCCCTCCCTCTCCATCCCTGCCTCTCTATCCCTCCCTCTCCATCCCTGCCTCTCTATCCCTCCCTCTCCATCCCTGCCTCTCTATGCCTACCTCTCCATCCCTGCCATTCTATCCCTCCCTCTCCATCCCTCCCTCTCCATCCCTGCCTCTCTATCCCTCCCTCTCCATCCCTGCCTCTCTATCCCTCCCTCTCCATCCCGGCCTCTCTAACCCTCCCTCTCTATCCCTCCCTCTCCATCCCTGCCTCTCTATCCCGGCCTCTCTATCCCTCCCTCTCTATCCCTCCCTCTCCATCCCTGCCTCTCTATCCCGGCCTCTCTATCCCTCCCTCTCTATCCCTCCCTCTCTATCCCTACCTCTCCATCCCTGCCTCTCTATCCCTGCCTCTCCATCCCTGCCTCTCTATCCCTCCCTCTCCATCCCTGCCATTCTATCCCTCCCTCTCCATCCCTGCCATTCTATCCCTCCATCCCTGCCATTCTATCCCTCCTTCTCCATCCCTGCCTCTCTATCCCTCCCTCTCTATCCCTACCTCTCTATCCCTGCCTCTCTATCCCTCCCTCTCCATCCCTGCCTCTCTATCCCTGCCTCTCCATCCCTGCCATTCTATCCCTCCCTCTCCATCCCTGCCATTCTATCCCTCCATCCCTGCCATTCTATCCCTCCCTCTCCATCCCTGCCTCTCTATCCCTCCCTCTCTATCCCTACCTCTCTATCCCTGCCTCTCTATCCCTCCCTCTCCATCCCTGCCTCTCTATCCCTGCCTCTCCATCCCTGCCATTCTATCCCTCCCTCTCCATCCCTGCCATTCTATCCCTCCCTCTCCATCCCTGCCATTCTATCCCTCCCTCTCCATCCCTGCCATTCTATCCCTCCCTCTCCATCCCTGCCTCTCCATCCCTGCCATTCTATCCCTCCCTCTCCATCCCTGCCATTCTATCCCTCCCTCTCCATCCCTGCCATTCTATCCCTCCCTCTCCATCCCTGTCATTCTATCCCTCCCTCTCCATCCCTGCCATTCTATCCCTCCCTCTCCATCCCTGCCTCTCCATCCCTGCCATTCTATCCCTCCCTCTCCATCCCTGCCATTCTATCCCTCCCTCTCCATCCCTGCCATTCTATCCCTCCCTCTCCATCCCTGCCTCTCCATCCCTGCCTCTCTATCCCTGCCTCTCCATCCCTGCCTCTCTATCCCTCCCTCTCCATCCCTGCCTCTCTATCCCTGCCATTCTATCCCTCCCTCTCCATCCCTGCCATTCTATCCCTCCCTCTCCATCCCTGCCTCTCCATCCCTGCCTCTCTATCCCTCCCTCTCCATCCCTGCCTCTCCATCCCTGCCATTCTATCCCTGCCTCTCCATCCCTGCCTCTCTATCCCTCCCTCTCCATCCCTACCTCTCCATCCCTGCCTCTCTATCCCTCCCTCTCCATCCCTGCCTCTCTATCCCTCCCTCTCCATCCCTGCCTCTCTATCCCTGCCAATCTATCCCTGCCTCTCCATCCCTGCCTCTCTATCCCTCCCTCTCCATCCCTGCCTCTCTATCCCTGCCAATCTATCCCTCCCTCTCCATCCCTGCCATTCTATCCCTCCCTCTCCATCCCTGCCTCTCCATCCCTGCCTCTCTATCCCTCCCTCTCCATCCCTGCCATTCTATCCCTCCCTCTCCATCCCTGCCATTCTATCCCTCCCTCTCCATCCCTGCCATTCTATCCCTGCCTCTCCATCCCTCCCTCTCCATCCCTACCTCTCCATCCCTGCCTCTCTATCCCTGCCTCTCTATCCCTCCCTCTCCATCCCTACCTCTCCATCCCTGCCTCTCTATCCCTGCCTCTCTATCCCTCCCTCTCCATCCCTGCCATTCTATCCCTGCCTCTCCATCCCTGCCTCTCTATCCCTGCCTCTCCATCCCTGCCATTCTATCCCTCCCTCTCCATCCCTGCCATTCTATCCCTGCCTCTCCATCCCTGCCTCTCTATCCCTCCCTCTCCATCCCTGCCATTCTATCCCTGCCTCTCCATCCCTGCCATTCTATCCCTCCCTCTCCATCCCTGCCATTCTATCCCTGCCTCTCCATCCCTGCCTCTCCATCCCTACCTCTCCATCCCTGCCTCTCTATCCCTCCCTCTCCATCCCTCCCTCTCAATCCCTGCCTCTCTATCCCTGCCTCTCCATCCCTGCCTCTCTATCCCTCCCTCTCCATCCCTGCCTCTCTATCCCTGCCATTCTATCCCTCCCTCTCCATCCCTGCCTCTCCATCCCTGCCTCTCTATCCCTCCCTCTCCATCCCTGCCTCTCCATCCCTGCCTCTCTATCCCTCCCTCTCCATCCCTGCCATTCTATCCCTCCCTCTCCATCCCTGCCATTCTATCCCTGCCTCTCCATCCCTGCCTCTCTATCCCTCCCTCTCCATCCCTACCTCTCCATCCCTGCCTCTCTATCCCTCCCTCTCCATCCCTGCCTCTCTATCCCTCCCTCTCCATCCCTGCCTCTCTATCCCTGCCAATCTATCCCTGCCTCTCCATCCCTGCCTCTCTATCCCTCCCTCTCCATCCCTGCCATTCTATCCCTCCCTCTCCATCCCTGCCATTCTATCCCTGCCTCTCCATCCCTGCCTCTCTATCCCTCCCTCTCCATCCCTACCTCTCCATCCCTGCCTCTCTATCCCTCCCTCTCCATCCCTGCCTCTCTATCCCTGCCAATCTATCCCTGCCTCTCCATCCCTGCCTCTCTATCCCTCCCTCTCCATCCCTGCCTCTCTATCCCTGCCAATCTATCCCTCCCTCTCCATCCCTGCCTCTCCATCCCTGCCTCTCTATCCCTCCCTCTCCATCCCTGCCATTCTATCCCTCCCTCTCCATCCCTGCCATTCTATCCCTCCCTCTCCATCCCTGCCATTCTGTCCCTGCCTCTCCATCCCTGCCTCTCTATCCCTCCCTCTCCATCCCTACCTCTCCATCCCTGCCTCTCTATCCCTGCCTCTCTATCCCTCCCTCTCCATCCCTACCTCTCCATCCCTGCCTCTCTATCCCTGCCTCTCTATCCCTCCCTCTCCATCCCTGCCATTCTATCCCTGCCTCTCCATCCCTGCCTCTCTATCCCTGCCTCTCCATCCCTGCCATTCTATCCCTCCCTCTCTATCCCTGCCTCTCCATCCCTGCCTCTCTATCCCTGCCTCTCCATCCCTGCCATTCTATCCCTCCCTCTCCATCCCTGCCATTCTATCCCTGCCTCTCCATCCCTGCCTCTCTATCCCTCCCTCTCCATCCCTGCCATTCTATCCCTGCCTCTCCATCCCTGCCATTCTATCCCTCCCGCTCCATCCCTGCCATTCTATCCCTGCCTCTCCATCCCTACCTCTCCATCCCTACCTCTCCATCCCTGCCTCTCTATCCCTCCCTCTCCATCCCTCCCTCTCAATCCCTGCCTCTCTATCCCGGCCTCTCCATCCCTGCCTCTCCATCCCTGCCTCTCCATCCCTGCCTCTCCATCCCTGCCTCTCTATCCCTGCCTCTCCATCCCTGCCTCTCCATCCCTCCCTCTCCATCCCTGCCTCTCCATCCCTCCCTCTCCATCCCTCCCTCTCCATCCCTGCCATTCTATCCCTCCCTCTCCATCCCTGCCTCTCCATCCCTGCCATTCTATCCCTCCCTCTCCATCCCTGCCATTCTATCCCTCCCTCTCCATCCCTGCCATTCTATCCCTCCCTCTCCATCCCTGTCATTCTATCCCTCCCTCTCCATCCCTGCCATTCTATCCCTCCCTCTCCATCCCTGCCTCTCTATCCCTCCCTCTCCATCCCTCCCTCTCAATCCCTGCCTCTCTATCCCGGCCTCTCCATCCCTGCCTCTCCATCCCTGCCTCTCCATCCCTGCCTCTCCATCCCTGCCTCTCTATCCCGGCCTCTCCATCCCTGCCTCTCCATCCCTGCCTCTCCATCCCTGCCTCTCCATCCCTGCCTCTCTATCCCTGCCTCTCCATCCCTGCCTCTCCATCCCTGCCTCTCCATCCCTGCCTCTCCATCCCTGCCTCTCCATCCCTGCCTCTCCATCCCTGCCTCTCCATCCCTGCCTCTCCATCCCTGCCTCTCCATCCCTGCCTCTCCATCCCTGCCTCTCCATCCCTGCCTCTCCATCCCTGCCTCTCCATCCCTGCCTCTCCATCCCTGCCTCTCCATCCCTGCCTCTCCATCCCTCCCTCTCCATCCCTGCCTCTCCATCCCTCCCTCTCCATCCCTCGCTCTCCATCCCTCCCATCCCTCCCCTCTCCATCCCTCCCTCTCCATCCCTGCCCTCCATCCCTCCCTCTCCATCCCTCTCCATCCCTGCCTCTCCATCCCTGCCTCTCCATCCCTCCCTCTCCATCCCTGCCTCTCCATCCCTCCCTCTCCATCCCTCCCTCTCCATCCCTCCCTCTCCATCCCTGCCTCTCCATCCCTCCCTCTCCATCCCTGCCTCTCCATCCCTCCCTCTCCATCCCTCCCTCTCTATCCCTGCCTCTCCATCCCTGCCTCTCCATCCCTGCCTCTCCATCCCTGCCTCTCCATCCCTGCCTCTCCATCCCTGCCTCTCCATCCCTGCCTCTCCATCCCTGCCTCTCCATCCCTGCCTCTCCATCCCTGCCTCTCCATCCCTCCCTCTCCATCCCTGCCTCTCCATCCATCCCTGCCTCTCCATCCCTCCCTCTCCATCCCCCTCCCTGCCTCCATCCCTGCCTCTCCATCCCTATCCCTCCCCTCTCATCCCTGCCTCTCCATCCCTGCCTCTCCATCCCTCCCTCTCCATCCCTGCTCTCCATCCATCCCTCTCTATCCCTCCCTCTCTATCCCTGCCTCTCCATCCCTCCCTCTCCATCCCTGCCTCTCCATCCCTCCCTCTCCATCCCTCCCTCTCAATCCCTGCCTCTCTATCCCTGCCTCTCCATCCCTGCCTCTCCATCCCTCCCTCTCTATCCCTGCCTCTCCATCCCTGCCTCTCCATCCCTCCCTCTCTATCCCTGCCTCTCCATCCCTGCCTCTCCATCCCTGCCTCTCCATCCCTGCCTCTCCATCCCTCCCTCTCCATCCCTGCCTCTCCATCCCTACCATTCTAACCCCAGTTTTTTATATAACAGATTTTTGCCGCTGACGACTCTCCACTTCTATCATATAAAGTTAAGCTTTTCACCGCGTGTGTGTTTGTGTCACAACACCCGCTAAGCGTTTCCGTCCCATCAAACTGGTCGTGTGTGTGTGTGTGTGTGTGTGTGTGTGTGTGTGTGTGTGTGTGTGTGTGTGTGTGTGTGTGTGTGTGTGTGTGTGTGTGTGTGTGTGTGTGTGTGTGTGTGTGTGTGTGTGTGTGTGTGTGTGTGTGTGTGTGCGTGCACATGTGTGTGTTGTCTAATAAACCCATCAGCAGAATTTTAAAAAACATATGCAAAAAAAAAAAAAAAGGCCAGTCAGAGGAAAAGCCCACGTTGGAGCTTTAACTGACCGGCAGCTTCTGAGTTGCACTGAATGTTCCTTAGTGAATGTTCCTTAGTCAATGTTCCTTCCTGAATGTTCCATAGTGAATGTCCCTTACTAAATATTCCTTAGTGAATGTTCCTCAGTGAATGTTCCTTAGTGAATGTTCCTTCCTGAATGTTCCATAGTGAATGTTCCTTACTAAATATTCCTTAGTGAATGTTCCTTAGTGAATGTTCCTTAGTGAATGTTCCTTCCTGAATGTTCCATAGTGAATATTCCTTAGTGAATGTTTCTAAGTGAATGTTCCTTAGTGAATGTTCCTTACTAAATATTCCTTAGTGAATGTTCCTTAGTGAATGTCCCTTAGTGAATGTTCCTTACTAAATATTCCTTAGTGAATGTTCCTTAGTGAATGTTCCTCAGTGAATGTTCCTTAGTGAATGTTCCTTCCTGAATGTTCCATAGTGAATGTTCCTTACTAAATATTCCTTAGTGAATGTTCCTTAGTGAATGTTCCTTAGTGAATGTTCCTTCCTGAATGTTCCATAGTGAATATTCCTTAGTGAATGTTTCTAAGTGAATGTTCCTTAGTGAATGTTCCTTAGTGAATGTTCCTTAGTGAATGTTCCTTAGTGGATGTTCCTTAGTGAATGTTCCTTAATAAATGTTCCTTAGTGAATGTTCCTTCCTGAATGTTCCATAGTGAATGTTCCTTAGTGAATGTTCCTTAGTGAATGTTCCTTAATAAATGTTCCTTAGTGAATGTTCCTTCCTGAATGTTCCATAGTGAATGTTCCTTAGTGAATGTTCCTAAGTGAATGTTCCTTAATAAATGTTCCTTAAGTGAATGTTCCTTAGTGAATGTTCCTTAGTGAATGTTCCTTAGTGAATGTTCCTTAATATATGTTCCTTAGTGAATGTTTCTAAGTGAATGTTCCTTAGTGAATGTTCCTTCCTGAATGTTCCATAGTGAATGTTCCTTAATAAATGTTCCTTATTAGTGAATGTTCCTTACTGAATGTTCCATAGTGAATGTTCCTTACTAAATATTCCTTAGTGAAGGTTCCTTACTGAATGTTCCTTAGTGAATGTTCCGTAGTGAATGTTCCTTACTGAATGTTCCTCACTGAATGTTCTTGTTCTAGCATCTTCTAGAGAATATTTTGTGTGTCAGGGAACACAGGAAGGTAACTCTCATTACTCATAACTCTCATTACCTGGCATCCCCCTGATATAGCCAGGTAACCCGCAGCAACCGAAAAGATGAAAGGAGGAAGGAATTCTTGAGGAGAGGAGAGGAGAATGAATGAGAAGAACAGGAAGTCTGTTCCCATGGGATGCATATGTTGTGCCTGTGAGCCAAGTGCTTAACCTACATTACTCAGTCTGTGTGTGTGTGTGTTGTCCATGTGTTGTGTATGTTTGTGTTATTTATACTCAAAGCCCCCTAGTATACGGCTTCTACTGTAAGACACACTATCAAACATTTACACTCCGTAGCATAGTCTACTGTAACACACATGCTAAAAGCCCCAGACAGCATGGTGATAACCTACATACGTAGCTCCACTGACTGTCCAGATGTGTGTGTGTGTGTGTGTGTGTGTGTGTGTGTGTGTGTGTGTGTGTGTGTGTGTGTGTGTGTGTGTGTGTGTGTGTGTGTGTGTGTGTGTGTGTTAGTCGTGGATTGTAATCTCAACTGTAAGGCTCTCTCCCTCTTTCTCTCTGTCACTCTCTCTTTCTCCCCCCCCCTCTCTCTCTGTCTCTCTCTCTATTCCTCTCTCTCTCTCTGTCTCTTATCTCTTTCTGATTGTGGCATATAGAGAGAGATTGTTATATTTTAAGGTTAATAAAATAATGCATACTGTGGGGTTCGTTAAGGTTACACTTCTGCCTGCCTGCCTGCCTGCCTGCCTGCCTGCCTGCCTGCCTGCCTGCCTGCCTGCCTGTCTGTCTGTCTGTCTGTCTGTCTGTCTGTCTGTCTGTCTGTCTGTCTGTCTGTCTGTCTGTCTGTCTGTCTGTCTGTCTTCTCCACCAAATGTCTGAGGCTGAGACAGGACGCTTTATGAGTTTACTGTTGAGGTAAACAAAATACAGATTGGACTCCAAGACTGATGCTACTAGGGTACTCCTATGGTACTAATCTTAATTATGCTAATGACTGTGACATGGTGACCATAATGAAGGCTTTTCTTAGTGGTCACCTGTTAATGTCTTTGTCTGAGAGGAACCACAGCCAACATTTAGCTTCTCTGTCTGTTAGGATGGGACGGGGGGGAGACTTAAGTCTTAAGATGATATTGAAGTCAAACAGACAGTTAGCGTTAAGAAAGAGCAGCTCATCAGAATTCGCATATATTATTCCCAGCCGTCCCCCCTGACTAACTGTAGCAGCCCCCCTCCTCACGGCATCAGGACACACACACACACACACACACACACACACACACACACACACACACACACACACACACACACACACACACACACACACACACACACACACACACACACACACACACACACACACACACACACACACCACTGCTTTCCTGTACACACACACGCACCGTACTGCCAGGATTCGGCTGTGTCTCTGGAGCTGTGGACCTGGCAGGGTCGAATGAGCCTGCGGATAATGAATAACTTTGGGAGTAATGCTGATGTCTGTAGCAGTTGGAGTAAAGGAAATATAGCCTACCATTGTCTGTGAGAAATTCTCTTTTTGAATACAAAGTACATGTTTTAAAACAAGTAAAAAGGTGCATAGTGCATTTGGATAGTATTTAAACCCATTGACTTTTTCCACATTTTGTTTTGTTACAGCCTTATTCTGAAAATGATTCAATTGCCTTTTTCCTCATCAATCTACACACAGTACCCATAATGACAAAGCAAAAACGGATTTTTAGACATTTTTGCAAATGTATAATACATTTTAAACTGAAATATCACATTTACACGAGTATTCAGACCCTTTACTCAGTACTCTGTTGTAGCACTTTTGGCAGCGATTACAGCTGTTGAGTCTTCTTGCATATGAGGCTACAAGCCTGGCACACTTGTATTCAGGGAGTTTCTCCCATTCTTTTCTGCAGGTCCTCTCACGCTCTGTCAATTTGGATGGGGAACGTCACTGCACAGCTATTTTCAGGTCTCTCCAGAGATTTGATTTTGATTTGATTTGATTTGAGATATTCGATCGGGTTCAACTTCGGGCTCTGGCTGGGCCACTCAAGAACATTCAGAGACATGTCCTGAAGTCATTCCTGCGTTGCCTTGGCGGTGTGCTTGGGGTCGTTGCCCTGTTGGAAGGTGAACCTTCACCCCAGTCTGAGGTCCTGAGCACTCTGGAGCAGGCTTTCATCAAAGATCTCGCTGTACATTGCTCCTTTCATCTTTCCCTCGATCCTGACTAGTCTCCCAGTCCTTGCCTCTGAAAAATATCCCCACAGCATGATGCTGCCATCACCATGCTTCAACGTAGGGATGGTACCAGGTTTCCACCAGACTTAATGCTTGGCTGTCAGGCCAAAGAGTTGTATCTTGGTTTCATCAGACAAGAGACTCTTGTTTCTCATGGTCTGAGAGTCCTTTAAGTGCCTTTTGGCAAACTCCAAGCGGGCTCTCATGTGCCTTTTACTGTCTTCCGTCTGGCCACTCTACTATTAAGACCTGGTTGTCCTTCTGGAAGGTTCTCCCATCTCCACAGAGGAAGTCTGGAACTCTGTCAGAATGACCAGTGGGCTCTTGGTCACCTCCCTGACCAAGGCCCTTCTCCCCCGATTGCTCAGTTTGGCCGGGGCGGACAGCTCTAGGAAGAGTCTTTGCGGTTCCAAACTTCTTCCATTTAAGAATGACGTAGGCCACTGTGTTCTTGGGGACCTTCAATGCTGCAGACATTCCTTTCCCCAGATCTGTGCCTCGACACAATCCTGTCTCGAAGCTCTACAGAAAATTCATTCGACCTCATGGCTTGGTTTTTGCTCTGACATGCACTGTCAACTGTGGGACCTTATATAGACAGCTGTGTACCTTTCCAAATCATGTCCAATCAATTGAACTTACCACAGGTGGACTTCAATCAAGTTGTAGAAACATCTCAAGGATGATCAATGGAAACAGGATGCAACTGAGCTCAATTTTGAGTCTCACAGCAAAGGGTCTGAATACTTATTTAATAAGGTATTTCTACTTTTTTATTTTTTATACATTTGAAAAAAAACCTCTGAAAGCCTGTTTTTGCTTTGTCATTATGATGTATTGTTTGTAAATTGTGTGTAAATTGATGATATATATATATATAATCAATTTCCACAATAATATAAATCATCAATTTACACACAATTTACACACAATGCCCCATAATGACAAAGCAGAACAGGTTTTCGGAATTTTTTACACATTTATACATATATCATTTGTTTAAATACATTTCAGAAGGAGGCTGCAACGTAACAAAATGTGGAAAAAGGGAAGGGTCTGAATACTTTCCGAATACGCTGTATGTACACAGATACTGTAGTATTTTAGCATTTGACATTTGGTTTTTACTCAACCCTGCGTTAGATTGTGTGAATTTCCATTAAAAGGCTACAGTCAGAATGTCTGGTAACCAGTTTACATGACATCTTCCCTGTGGTTATGCTGCAGCAGATTGAGTTACTGCATAAGCTATGTTATATATCCACAACAGTTTATCCAAAGGCTAAACGCTTTAGACACATACATTCTAATGTATATTGGTGAAATTTGTCGAAGACAAATTACCGTTCGGGGACAATAAAGTTGATTTGATCTTATCTTATTTAATATTACCCCGTGTGCTTTTCCCTTTCGCTCAATGACACAGTCAGTGGCTTCAGGCTTGGACTCAGGATCTGATTGGATTTGGTGTCAGTCATCTGTTGTCTGGTCTGCAGAAAAGCAGCGTCAACGGAAGTAATCACATTTACCCCAGCCAGTCCTCCCTCCTCAGCTAGAACAAAAGCCTGCTCATAGACCGTGCTTTAGTGGCAGACTCAGAGGATGTGTCCCAAATGGCACCCTATTCCCTATATAGTGCACTACTTTTGACCAGAGCCCTATGGCACTATATTCCCTATAATATATGGAATACATGCCATTTTAGTGCATTACTATTGAGCATAGCCCAATGGCAACCTATTCCCTATTCAGTGCACTACTTTGAGTAGCCCATAGGGCTCTGGTCAAAAATAGTGTGTTATATAGAGAATAGAGTACAATTTGGGACGCATACTCAGACTTATTCTCTATTGTGTTCTCTATACAGGGCTCTGCGAGTACATCAACACTCAGAGTCTAACAGAACACTCAGTGAACGGAACTGATTACAATTAATGGAATTGGTGGCTCCATAAAGACATAAGTTCTTCCTGGTCTCTTAATGACATCATCTCTACCTCATCCCACTTCATCTTATTCGAGTTTACTGGCTGGCTGTGTGTGTGCTGATGATTGTGTGCTGTGAGTGAAAGACAGTGTGCGGCATAGAGTTGGATAGAAGGCTCTTCTTTACCATAACGCATAGCTTCTGTGACAGCATGGGCAGCATTGTGGCACATGAGCCATCTATCTAGTAGAGGAGAGATGTGCCTAGTGGCCTTAATTAGCTCCGGGGGAGGAGTGGTGAGTGTGCCTTGGGGTTTGGTGAGGGGGATAGGGGGTAGGGGAAGGGGGTAGGGGGTAGGGGGTAGGGGATAGGGGATAGGGGGTAGGGGATAGGGGATAGGGGGTAGGGGATAGGGGGTAGGGGATAGGGGATAGGGGATAGGGGGTAGGGGGTAGGGGATAGGGGATAGGGGGTAGGGGATAGGGGGTAGGGGGTAGGGGATAGGGGGTGGGGGATAGGGGATAGGGGGTGGGGGTAGGGGTAGGGGGTAGGGGGTATGGGGTAGGGGGTAGGGGGTAGGGGATAGGGGGTAGGGGGAGGTTCTGGTGCTTGTTGTTATTCCGCTGATAGATTTCTGAGCCTTAAATTAATGGATTTGTCAGCAGCTTCAAAACCGTTCATCCTATTTTTAACCACACACATATGGACACTCACACAGGCACACAAGCATCTACACACACACACACACACACACACACACACACACACACACACACACACACACACACACACACACACACACACACACAGGAGGCTGCTGAGGGGAGGACGGCTCATAATAATGGCTGGAACGGAGTGAATGGAATAGCGTCAAACACATGGAAACAAGGTGTTTGATGCATTTGATACCATTCCACTGATTCCACTCCAGCCATTACCACAAGCCTGTCCTTTAAGGTGCTACCAACCTCCTGTGATGGACACACGTACACACGCTCACTCTTTCTGTTCGCACAGACCACGCACACACACGCACACACACACACACACACGCTCACACACATGCACTCCAAATCACACCTTTTAACCACTTCACAACCATCGCAGATGAACATAATCACATGCACACACACACACACACACTGCTGTCAGTCATTTTAGCACCGTAGTCCCTGGGGGTTCTAATCACACCTCTTTCCTCTATCTCTTCTTTCTCTCCTCTCTAATCCCTGTCTGTTATCACAGAGAGAGGAGGGGTAGAGAGAGAGAGAGAGCCCTGGAGAGAGGGAAAAACAGACAGTACATCTGACTTGGAAATAGATAAGGGGGGAGTAAACAATAGAGAAAGAGACAGAGGAAGAGGAGAAGAAATGGGGGGGGTACATTTGGGAAGGAGATGGAGTGGGGGATGAGTCTGTCTACAGTATGTGTCTGTCCCAAGAGGATGTAACGTAGGACAACTCAACAACCACCATGCTCTCACCAGAATTAACCAAGATACATTTGAAAAACGGCATTTTGTAGAAGGATGAGATGGAGAGAGAGGAAGAGAGAAAGAGATGGAAAGAGGGAGGAGGTCCCAGGAGGAGGTAAAACTGCAGGACTCACCAGCCACTCCAGAATGGCTTTAATCACCACGGTAACCCCAGGCAGATGGGCCCACACTGGTAAATTAGGCCTCGCAGCCTTGCACACACACACACACACACACACACACACACACACACACACACACACACACACACACACACACACACACACACACACACACACACACACACACACACACACACACACACGCTGGTCTCGCTTTGTGTGTTACATACTCTATGGTACCTTTATGTGTGTGTGTTACATACTCTATGGCCCCTCTATGTGTATGTCTTACATACTCTATGGTACATTTATGTGTGTGTGTTACATACTCTATGGTCCCTTTATGTGTGTGTGTTACATACTCTATGATCCCTCTTAATGTGTGTGATGCATACTCTAGGGTCCCTCTAAGTGTGTGTGTTACATACTCTATGGTCCCTCTAAGCGTGTGTGTTACATACTCTATGGTACCTCTAGGGGTGGTGTTACATACTATATGGTCCCTCTAAGTGTGTGTGTTACATACTCTATGGACCCATCAAATGGAGCAGCAGCCTCAGAGAGAGGTTCATTACTGATTCATGACTGGCCTGTTCTTGACCTTCGCTTTTCATACATAGTCTCTGTGTGGCCAAAGCCTAAAGTATCATTCTCATCCCCAATAATAACTGTAAGACAAAGGACATAGACATCAGTCAGTTAGCTTAGAGCCGCTGCTGGATATAGAACTACAGTATAGCTGTGTTCATAAAGAAAGAAAAACTCTGCACTTTACATTTACATTTACATTTAAGTCATTTAGCAGACGCTCTTATCCAGAGCGACTTACAAATTGGTGCATTCACCTTATGACATCCAGTGGAACAGCCACTTTACAATAGTGCATCTAAATCTTTTAGGGGGGGGGGGTGAGAAGGATTACTTATCCTATCCTAGGTACATGACTGTAGATTACGTATATATCAATGTTGTTTCCTCTGCCTGGTTTTAGTCAGTTATATACTGTATATTGGCAATTTCGGGCAGGGGATTTTGTCTGTCTGAGAGATAAAGGAAATGTTTTGCTAGATGTTGGATCTTTCCTCAGTCGTAACCTCGGCAACCAGACATGACTGGAGGCAATCTTTGTTTAGTGTACCTTGTCTCTGAGTCAAGGGCAGGTGAGGTTCTCTCTGTACCACGGGCACGAATGTACACACACACATACACAAATGAGCGTACGTGCGTACCTACGTCCGCCCGCACATACACACACGCGCGTACGTGTCTGAGATGCAGGGGTTTGATAATGGGGAACACACCTCCAGCCGCACACTCCCGCTGGGGCTAGCCTCCCCTTGGTGGGTTTGTTGCTAAGGAGCCTTGGCGACCAGGCCTCTCTCTATTGGATGAAGTGGGACTGGGGGTGAGGAAGGGGGAGGAGAGGGAAGGAGGAAGTGAGACCCAGATGTGATAATGAGCTGGTGTGCTGTTTTTACATTTCTTCTAGGGAGGGGGGGGGGCGAGTTGGGATAAGCGAGAGAGGGGGATAAATGAGAGTATGGTGGGAAAGTGGATGAAGAGGAATATGGAGAGACAGAGAGAAGGTTGAAAGGAGGGAGATGGGGAAGGAAGGAGTGCTTAAGGAATAGAATGAAAGAGAGACTGAGGGACAGGGTGAGCACAGAGGAGAGATAAAGAGGAGAGGATCGAGTAGAGAGGGTGAGGCAGAAAAGGGAGAGCTTGTTTAAAGAGAGCGAGGTAGACAGTCAGACAGGGGCCAGACAAACCCCTCTAATTTATTTGGTTTCTAGAATGGAGCCATGCCTTTGTTTTTCAGCTAGCCCTTTTCAACACACACACACACACTTCAGCTCTAATCATCTGTGTTTATATAGCAGAGATCCATAACCTTCAACCCTCTGTTCCTTGGTCAGTGTAGAGCTGTAGGACTCCTCTCTTGTAGACTTTACTAAACCAGTCTCTACCTCACTCAGCAGTATGGGTCTTCCAGAGCTGGCTTCTCTGAAAGTGGAAGTGTCTCCCATAGCAAAGATGGAAGTCTCAATCTCATGGTCTTGGTGTGTGTGTGTATGTCTTGAGACTACAGATGTGGTCTGGGTGGTCTCGAGGGCTTTGGTCTAGGTTATTAATAAACAGGTTTTGTCTGGGTCTCGAGAGCTTCGGTCTAGGTTCTTAAATGGTATTGTCTGGCTCTCGAGGGCTTCGGTGTAGGTTCTTAAACTGGTATTGTCTGGGTCTCGAGAGCTTCGGTCTAGGTTCTTAAATGGTAGTGTCTGGGTCTCGTGGGCTTCGGTCTAGGTTCTTAAATGGTATTGTCTGGCTCTCGAGGGCTTTGGTCTAGGTTCTTAAATGGGTATTGTCTGGGTCTCGGGGGCTTTGGTCTAGGTTCTTAAATGGTATTGTCTGGGTCTCGAGGGCTTCAGTCTAGGTTCTTAAATGGTATTGTCTGGGTCTCGAGGGCTTCAGTCTAGGTTCTTAAATGGTATTGTCTGGGTCTCGAGGACTTCGGTCTAGGTTCTTAAATGCTATTGTCTGGGTCTCGAGGACTTCGGTCTAGGTTCTCAAATGGTATTGTCTGGGTCTCGAGGGCTTTGGTCTAGGTTCTTAAATGGTATTGTCTGCTTCTCGAGGGCTTCGGTCTAGGTTCTTAAATGGTATTGTCTGCTTCTCGAGGGCTTCGGTCTAGGTTCTTAAATGGTATTGTCTGCTTCTCGAGGGCTTCGGTCTAGGTTCTTAAATGGTATTGTCTGCTTCTCGAGGGCTTCGGTCTAGGTTCTTAAATGGTATTGTCTGCTTCTCGGTCAAGGTTCTTAAATGGGGCTTCGAGGCTTCGGTCAAGGTTCTTAAATGGTATTGGTCTAGGTTCTTAAATGGTATTGTCTGCTTCTCGAGGGGGCTAGGTTCTTAAATGGTATTGGTCAAGGTTCTTAAATGGTATTGTCTGCTTCTCGAGGGCTTCGGTCTAGGTTCTTAAATGGTATTGTCTGCTTCTCGAGGGCTTCGGTCTAGGTTCTTAAATGGTATTGTCTGCTTCTCGAGGGCTTCGGTCTAGGTTCTTAAATGGTATTGTCTGCTTCTCGAGGGCTTCGGTCAAGGTTCTTAAATGGTATTGTCAGCTTCTCGAGGGCTTCGGTCAAGGTTCTTAAATGGTATTGTCTGCTTCTCGAGGGCTTCGGTCTAGGTTCTTAAATGGTATTGTCTGCTTCTCGGGGGCTTCGGTCTAGGTTCTTAAATGGTATTGTCTGCTTCTCGAGGGCTTCGGTCAAGGTTCTTAAACAGGTATTGTCTGGTTTGTGTTTTAGTTCTGGGTCTCTGATTTTCTGGTCTTGACTCCATCTCTGTTTCTATTGTGTCTGACAGGTTTATGAATAGTGTTTTCATGTGGAGGGATGACATCTCACCATGACTGAAGTGTTAGGAAGGAGCACCCAGGGCAACTCTCTCTCTCGATCTCCCTCTCTCTCTCTTTCTCTCAGGTTTCATCCTAGTGATTCCCAGGCTTGTCTGACAGTTTATAATGGGTTGAATAAAGGGGCATCATGTACTTTGTGTAAGTGGCTGCTTATTTCTTCATTTGCATGCAAGGTTGTCCTCTCGAGTGAATATGTGCTCGCGTGACATTGCAAATTTCTTGTCCTTTGTCTTTGTGCCTGTGTTATGTATGCATAATTGCTTCATAACACACATGAGCTTCATGCTAAAGGTGAGAGGGGTCTTTAATATTTTAGAGAGGGGAGATGTTTGTCAAGTCATGTAGCAGAAGTAGACAGAACAACTGTCTGTCACTTAGCATATCCCTTAAAGTGTGTGTGTGTGTGTGTGTGTGTGTGTGTGTGTGTGTGTGTGTGTGTGTGTGTGTGTGTGTGTGTGTGTGTGTGTGTGTGTGTGTGTGTGTGTGTGTGTGTGTGTGTGTGTGTGTGTGTGTGTGTGTGTGTGTGTGTGTGTGTGTGTGTGTGTGTTAGCTTCCCAGGTCAAGTGAGTCAAGTCGAGTCAAATACCTTCACGCCAAGTGATCATTTTACTTTAAGTTAGCTTGTCTGCTATTCTATGCCATTACATATGCTAGCCGCCAGGCCACTGTCAGTGGTCATTAATACCCATGGTTAACACCGTTATAGTTATTTGTCAGTGGTTATACAGTTATTTGTCAGTCATACCAGCGGTTCTGAGGCTTTCAGTCATGACCCAGTAGATGAAGTACAGTGTATATCTAAGCCACTCCACAGGAGAACTTTCCCACTACCCCCCAGTGCATCCAGAGTACCGAGACTCCATTTGGGAAACAATGATTTGCTCAGGGAGCTGGTTTTCTTTTCTACGTCAATGTCTTCATGCATAAAGATTTGGATTTAGCCTCACGTGTCTCCGAGTTCAATTTTAGAGTAACACAGAGTGTTAAAGTACGTGTAAGTATTACCCTAGTTTTCTTCACCTCATTGTGATTACTGTTAAAAGACGTGAGTTAATAAATCATGGGCCTGTGATTTTACACAATCTATTCGCGAGTGCAGAAAGACAATGTGGGTAAAAAGGCCACAGCGTAAGTCCTGTTCATTCATCCATATGTTCATTCATTCATTTGAATGTATGCTAGTAGAGCATTCGTGTGTGTGTGTGTGTTTGAACACTCCGACCCAGATCTTACACACGCCTGGAGGAGAGACCTCATGGTTCCTTCTTTAGACTACATCTCCACATCTGGTGGAATCATGTAGCATAGTCACTCACCTCTCTGTCTTTTTGTCCTCCGTGTCTCTCTCTCTCTCTATCTCTTCATCTCTCTCTCTCTCTCTCTCTCTCTCTCTCTCTCTCTCTCTCTCTCTCTCTCTCTCTCTCTCTACCTCTCTACCTCTCTCTACCTCTCTCTACCTCTCTACCTCTCTACCTCTCTCTCTCCCTCCCTCGCTTTCTCTCTCTCTCTACCTTTCTCTCTCATTTTCTCTGCCTGCCCAGCTTCCCCTATCTGTGGCTATCTCTATCTCCACTTATCCTACTTTCCTTCTAGCCCTCTCCCTCACCCCCCCCACACACACATTTGTGTGATGGGCAGAACTTGACAGAGGGAAGCAAAAAGATGGGAGTTCTTCTACGCTGTCTCTGCCAACCGTGTTACAGTGATGTAGATCACATTTCTGAGACCAAATCCTCCTCTTTCCAAGGTTTGTATGACACATCCTTCACTGAACCCAGACTTGTGTATTTTCCCAAAGACACACATGATATCTGGTTCAGCCCTTCTGATTAAGGCACCATGCTGTTGCAGCTTGGTTTGGCTGCCAGGTTCAAATAGATTTAACGCCTGTGTGTGTGTGTTACTGTGTGTGTGTACCTCTGTGCGCATGTGTGTGTGTGTCGCCGCAGGCGGCCCAGTCATCATTTATTAACGAGGCTCATAAGGCTGGGCAGTTGGACACAGGAAGTGCTTTAGCTTGCATCACTCCAGGAACCCTGTGATTGATTTATCTGGGATGGAGCGAATTGATGCTACCTCATGTCCCCCTCAGGGCTGGAGAGAGAGAGAGAGAGACACACACACACACACAGATATACAGACACATAATGTCCACGCACACACAAACACACATCATTTTGTCCTTCCTCCTATCTCCATCTGTCTGTTCCTCCACCTGTATTTTATCTGTTCCTTACATTGGCATCACATATGAATCATTAACAGAGACTTACAATAAATAAATACACTTTTTTGTTGTTGCAGTAAACCATCCTTTCCTGTCTTACATTTTCTGTCTCTCGTCATCTCTCTCTCTCGTCTCCTTCTCTTCCTCTTTCCTCTCTCCCCCTGTCCTCATCCTCGACATGTCCCTTCTCTCTCCTTTCCTCTCTCCCCTCCCCTCCCCCTATCCCCTCCCCTCTTCTTCTCTCCCCTCATCCTCTCCTCCATTAAAACTAGGTCATTCTGCAACAAAGTACCAGTGCTCCTGCCAAGCATGACATCCACACACCCTGTGCCTGGCAACCGCTTGTTTATCCTCCCCTTCCTTCATCTTCTCTGTCGTTCATCCCATCCATCTTACCTTCCCTCGGGTCACTCACTACTGCTCAGTTTTCATTTGGACTTGGTGCTCTGCTCTTTGGTATCTGGATCTTGCTGTAGCCAAGGAGAGCCAGATACTAGAGGCGCGCGCATAGAAACACATACACGTATAAACGCATGCTGCCTTATAGACTCTACTCTACCATCACTATGGTAACAGGAGTATGATGTCATTGGGGTAGAATGTTTGATCCCTGACTCATTACTGTGTGACCTCTGACTTGTGGCTCAGCTTTCACGGCCACACCTTCCCTGCAAGTGTGTGTGTGTGTGTGTGTGTGTGTGTGTGTGTGTGTGTGTGTGTGTGTGTGTGTGTGTGTGTGTGTGTGTGTGTGTGTGTGTGTGTGTGTGTGTGTGTGTGTGTGTGTGTGTGTGTGTGTGTGTGTGTGTTTATTGGAGGGGATGTGTCTGCGCTGTCCAAAGACCACTGGTAATGGACAGGGTCAAAGGTTAGGCCAGGAGGCCAATAGCGGGGGATAAGAGAGCACACTCAAACACGTCCTCTCACCCGCTCTCCCTACACTGGAAAAGGGTATGGGGGTTGGATAGTGAGAGACACAAACATGAGGGAATAGCAGGTGATAGACTGGACCGCCTTCTCCTTGTCTAACACACGCACAAGCGCACACGCACACGCACACGCACACACACACACACACACACACACACACACACACACACACACACACACACACACACACACACACACACACACACACACACACACACACACACACACACACACACACACACACACACACACACACACAGTCTTGACAGACAGACACTACTCAGCCAAGGTGTTTGGGTGGTTGTGGCCATAGGGTTTGTGTCTAGGTTTTTCGACAACGGAAGTGGTCCCGTCTCCATACAGACTCCACACAGTGTATGTTGCTCATGCTTAACTGGCTGCGAGTGTTTTTTCATGTCCCTGTAACTCTTGGTAGGAGTCCCTGGTGGATGGTAAATGTGAACACATGGAGGACAATGAACATATATTCCCCTCTGTGTGTGTCTTACTGCCCCACCCTGTTCTCTTCATGGCATGGCCCTATGGTGCCTGACTAACACACACACACACACCATTACAGGGGTTCCTTTGCAGGCTAGTGATTACAGTAAGACCAGACTTCTGAGTAAGCTCCTGGTTAAGATCCATCTATCACCTTATACTGTGTGGCACGCTTCAAAACACGGTGTTAGTTTGACTTATTAAGCTTCATAATTGGACATTAAAAGTTCACTGATGATGACTGTGGATGATTCGTTGTTTTTTACAATTTTATTACGGGTTAATTAGGAAAATCCTTTTTTTTTAAACCGTGATCACGGCGAAAGGGATTGGTTTTCTGGTTAAAACACTCTGGAGACTAAGCTCTGGTGCATAATATTTAAAAAAACAGATTTTCCCATTGATGTCCATCAATATAAATGGTCACGGTTTTGTCATTCAGATACTCAATGTAGAAATCCAAGATGTATGAGGGTTCTATCAGGGGCCATAAGAATAACACACTCCCTGAGACCTGAGTGGGGAGGAGGGAAGGGGGGCTGGACTTTTATGAAGGTCGGACGGTCAAGGGAGGTGGGGCGGAAAGAGTGATGAGCGGCAGAGGATTGACGGACGACAGGATGGATGGCTGGATGTGGAGAGGGATGTCACTGATCGCGCAGCTATCTCCTGGCCTGTTAGACTGACCTCCGGTCACGTATAGCTCACACACACACACACGCACACGCACACACACACACACACACACACACACACACACACACACACACACACACACACACACACACACACACACACACACACACACACACACACACACACACACACACACACACAGTTCTGTGTGCCCTGCCATCCACAGTGACTAGCTATGACCCTGTTAGCTAGCAGTGTAGCCTGGAGGCAGAGTGACTAGGGAAGTGTTATGTACTAATGCTACACTACTACTGCAGGCTTGCTCAGTACAGCACACTCACTACCCATCTAGAGCACTGCTGTTGTGCCCTTCAGACATGCTAGGCACTTAACCTAGAAAACCACTGCCCTAGTCGCCCAGCTGCTCAATCGACTCTGATACGAATAACGTAGTTCCACATGAACTCTGTGTCATAACGATGACTTTAAAAAAACAATGTTCACTTTTTTTGACGTGTCTTATGTCATTGTTACGTCAGTGTTCTTTAGCCCTTGTAAAGATTCATTCAATGATTGCTGAAGTGTTGTGTGGGGGCGGGGCCCTGTGTGTGTATACCATGGCCCTTGCAGACAAGGCATTTTGTCAAGGCATGGCATCTTTTGTCTGTGCGTGCCTACATGTGCATGTTTGTGTGTGTAGGTGTCTGAAAGTTTGTTTTCATGTGTGTAATGTGTGTGTATGTTTGTGTGCGCGTGTGTGCGTGTGTGTGTGTCTCCCATAGTGAGTTCTATGTAGTATACTCAGTGTTCTCTCCTCAGGGCTGTCTGTGCTTAAACAGCAATAAAGGCAAGAGAATAAGGGATGAGATCGTCTAGTCTTTTACATCTTCCCGGTCTGTGTGCTCTGCTGCTCCGGCTCTCTCCTTTCCAGGTGTTTCTCCCGTGGTGAGCCTGCTTTAAACCTGGAACCATGGCTGTAAACCTGGAACCATGGCTGTAAACCTGGAACCATGGCTGTAAACCTGGGGCCATGGCTGTAAACCTGGAACCATGGCTGTATACCTGGAACCATGGCTGTAAACCTGGGGCCATGGCTGTAAACCTGGAACCATGGCTGTAAACCTGGAACCATGGCTGTAAACCTGGAACCATGGCTGTAAACCTGGGGCCATGGCTGTAAATCTGGAACCATGGCTGTAAACCTGGGGCCATGTCTGTAAACCTGGGGCCATGGCTGTAAATCTGGGGCCATGGCTGTAAACCTGGGGCCATGGCTGTAAATCTGGAACCATGGCTGTAAACCTGGGGCCATGGCTGTAAACCTGGGGCCATGGCTGTAAATCTGGGGCCATGGCTGTAAACCTGGGGCCATGGCTGTAAACCTGGGGCCATGGCTGTAAATCTGGGGCCATGGCTGTAAACCTGGGGCCATGGCTGTAAATCTGGGGCCATGGCTGCCTGGCTCACAGACAACACAGTTCTTTTAAAAAACTCAATGAAACAACAGTGGCATGAGACGAGCGTGTTTGGCTCTGTGTCAGATGCACACGCATGCACACACACACACTGTATCGACACACACACACCGTCCGAGGTGTGTAGTATTTGTGAGCTATTCTTCCACTCCCTTACTGTCTTCCTGCATTGAGGCAAACAAAGGGATAAGTGAAGCGTCAGCAGATCTGAATAGAAAGAGAGGGTTTTTTGGTACTGAGCTTCTGAGACTCCTCGATTTCCACTGATTTTCCACATGAATCATCTAAATGTGTATTTTTTTCTCTCTCTCCCTTTACAGGTCTGAGCAGTTAGCGTTTTAATCAGCGAGGACATAGAGGGTTTCGTCGACACATTGACGTAAGTCTCAGAAGCATTGTGTCTGTCTGTGTGCGTGTGCATTCATGCATGCGTGTGTCTTGATGTTCGCTGGTCTTTGTCCAGACCTTGTCTCTCCCCCTCAGACTGATACGACCCTGACAGAACTGTCTACTGTCGGTCTGTCTGTCTGTCTGGGGCTGTCTACTGTCTGTCTGTCTGTCTGGGGGCTGTCTATTTGTCTGTCAGCTATTGTTGTCTGCTTCACCTCAATCCAACTGTGCGCTTTCACGTGTGTGTGTGTGTTTGTGTCTGTACTGTGACAGCTGAGGAGCTGGTAAAAGGAGTGAAAGGAGCAACCGAGTGTTTCAGTTCAGACGATTTCTGCTTTTTGGGGGGGAGGGGGGAGGTGGGAGTGCATCTTGGATGTGTGTCTGAGACCCGTCTTTACTGTGTGACTGTGTAGTGGGGTGGAATGGGGTGGTTTGGGGGGCTGAGGGTAATTGTGTGTGATAGGTACTGGGGTATTTTTAGAGCTGGAACAGGGGACGCGGCCTCTGGCCTGACTGGGGGGGAAGGGAGGGAGGCAGGGGTAGTTAATGTGTCAATGCCTAGGGCACTGCCACTGTCTGAAAGAGACAGACCAGGGCAGAGAGATAGAGATAAAAAGAGATGGAGAGGGGGGATAAATAGAAAGGCAGAGAGAGAGAGAGAGAGAGAAAAAGAGATGGAGAGAGGGTGGATAAATAGAAAGGCAGAGAGAGAGAGAGAAAAAGAGATGGAGAGAGGGGGGATAAATAGAAAGGCAGAGAGAGAGAGAGAAAAAGAGATGGAGAGAGGGTGGATAAATAGAAAGGCAGAGAGAGAGAGAGAAAAAGAGATGGAGAGAGGGTGGATAAATAGAAAGGCAGAGAGAGAGAAAGAAAAAGAGATGGAGAGAGGGGGGATAAATAGAAAGGCAGAGATAGAGAGAAAAAGAGATGGAGAGAGGGGGGATAAATAGAAAGGCAGAGAGAGAGAGAGAAAAAGAGATGGAGAGAGGGGGGATAAATAGAAAGGCAGAGAGAGAGAGAGAAAAAGAGATGGAGAGAGGGGGGATAAATAGAAAGGTAGAGAGAGAGAGAGAAAAAGAGATGGAGAGAGGGGGGATAAATAGAAAGGCAGAGAGAGAGAGAGAAAAAGAGATGGAGAGAGGGGGGATAAATAGAAAGGCAGAGAGAGAAAGGGGGAAAGGGAGATCGAGAGAACAATAAATAGAGAGAGAGAGAGAGAGAGAGAGAGAGAGAGAGAGAGAGAGAGAGAGAGAGAGAGAGAGAGAGAGAGAGAGAGAGAGAGAGAGAGAGAGAGAGAGAGAGAGAGAGAGAAGGGGCCTTGGGTACCGGGGTTTACCCTCACACTGCCATATTGTTGTGGGCTGTGTGTCATTAACCCCCTTCTGACACGTGATAATCAGCCCCCAGCACAGGAACACACAAACCCTCAGTCATACACATCCACTTGTTTCCATTCTATAGTCAAAGCACTAGATCATCACTCATTGTCTTGGATACAGTCTACAGTCTGTACCTTGTCTGTTCAGCACCAACAAATGGACTTGAGACCAGACCTGCAAATCTAGATGCCATGTATTACCCATCCACAGATGGGCCTCCTTACTTTAGCTCTCAGGGGGGAAATGGCCTCTCCAAAACACTCTTCTGTGTTCTAACAAAGCAGAGTGTCACAGATAAATTTCATGTCACCATAAACTGAAATCGCTCCACAGGGCTAGATCACTCCAGCTGCTAATGCACACCTGAACCAGGTTATGAAGGTTCTCTAACACAGAGAGACTACATGCCAGCAGAGACAGAGAGATATCAAGTTTTACTTCACTACCTGCTATGCCAATCTGTTAGCCTGTGTAATAGGTGGTTGGAATAGCTATTTGGGGGGGATTTAGGTGCATTAGGCACACACTCGCACTTCCCACTCATGCACACACACACACACACACACACACACACACACACACACACACACACACACACACACACACACACACACACACACACACACACACACACACACACACACACACACACACACACACACACACACACACACACACACACACCCTCCACTACACCAGAGCTTATTAATTTTACCTACTCAGCCCTGTCTCTGAGGTCCATTATCCCACAAGAGCTCCATTAGCCTTCATCACGTACCCTCAGAATGGCATAATGGAACAACCCATTACCGTCACACAACCGGATTAGGTAGCAATGACACGGGCGGAGCAACAGCAAAGGGGGGTGGAAAACATACACTACATGACCAAAAGTATGTGGACACCTGCTCATCGAACATAACATTTCAAAATCGTGGACAATATGAAGTTGGTCCCCCCTTTGCTGCTATAACAGCCTCCACTCTTCTGGGAAGGCTTTCCACTAGATGTTGAAACATTGCTGCGGGGACTTGCTTCCATTCAGCCACAAGAGCATTAGTGAGGTCAGGCATCCCAAAGGTGTTTGATGGGGTTAAGGTCAGGCTCTGTGCTGGCCAGTCAAGTTCTTCCACAACGGGCATTGTCATGCTGAAACTGGAAAATGACCTTCTCCAAACTGTTGCCACAAAGTTGGAAGCACATAAGTGTCTAGAATGTCATTGGATGCTGTAGCGTTAAGATTTCCCTTTACTGGAACTAAAGGGGCCTAGCCCAAACCATGAAAAACAGCCGCAGACCATTATTCCTCCTCCACCAAACGTTGCAGTTGGCACTATGCATTTGGGCAGGTAGCTCTGTCCTGGCATCCGCCAAACCCAGATTAGTCCGTTGGACTGACAGATGGTAAATCGTGATTCATCAGTCCTGAGAATGCGTTACCACTGCTCCAGAGTCCATGGCGGCGAGCTGTACACCTCTCCAGCCGACGCTTGACATTGCGCATGGTGATCTTAGGCTTGTGTGCGGCTGCTCGGCCACGGAAACCCATTTCATGAAGCTTCATAAAAAACAACACTTACAGTAGACCCTGCTCTAGCAGGGCAGAAATTTGACAAACTGACTTGTTGCCACGTTGAAAGTAACGGAGCTCTTCAGGAAGACCATTTTTCTGTCATTGTTTGTCTATGGAGATTACATGGATGTGTGCTCGAATTTATGCGCCTGTCAGCAACAGGTTTGGCTGAAATAGCCTAATCCACAAATTTTAAGGGGTTTCCACATACTTTTGTATATATAGCGTATTTGCCTGGGACTGGTAAATGCTCTGTATATAAATAAATGGAGACAAACGCTGCACATCCCAAATGGCAACCTATTCTCTATGTGGTGCACTCTCGGGTCAAAAGTAGTCCACTGTATAGGGAATCAGGTGCCACTTGGGACGCATTCTCTAAGAGCAGTTGATGGGACATGGATCCATTTGGACAGATAGTCTCAACACATCAAATATTTATCAAATGGATGCCGTAACCAGTGTCACACAAAATATGGAAGGCAGAAATAGCTGTAGAATCCTTTCAAATAAATCACACCAAGTCCTCCTACCAAGGAAATGATTAGAAAACGAAGAAATCTAAACTGAATATCCCCTGAATATACTTTACGGCAGAAGCTTATTTTAAACACTTGTACTTATGAATTATAAAGTGAATTATTTCAATAGGGATAAGTGACATAGGGTTTATTTGAAGAAATTGCCTTTTTTAAATAATGGAAGAAATTGTGCATAATTTAGATAGTAATTCTGCATAATAGTCTAATTTAGCATGCTAGTTTTCTGCTTAATTGATGCTAATTGTCGTAATTATAATACTTAGGTTAATGTCGTTATCTGTATATGTTATAATGTTCATGGTGAATATTCAAATCCGCTTCCAACGCCTTTTTACTGAGCCCACACACACACACGTGGACGCAGTCACACACACAAATTCACACACGCACACACACACACACACACACACACACACACACATTTGCAAACTACGGAACTCACACACGGAAGAGTAAAGACATACACACAATGGAGTGCACACATGAACAGAATCTGCAGCTACACATGTGCGCCATATACTAGCTTATCAGCGAATCAGATAGCAACTCACACCCACCTGCGCACATGCTGAGCCCGGACTGAGCCTGCTGTCCTCACTCACCTTCTTTCCTGTAGCCGGGACCTAGCTTCCGTTTCCACCCAACAGCCATGGCCTGCTCCACACTGAGCCCTGACCTCGCATCCTCCATTGCTGTTGACCGGGCCATGTTCCTAACTGCGATCTTCCTATCGTCACATTTTAGGTCACGTACGCCCACCAGCACCTCCGTTCCTACTACACCACTATCAGGACATGCCTCAGTGGCCTCCGATTCGTGCGGAACACGCTCCAACTCATGGGGCATCCGTAAGAGGCAACCACCATCAACAGCATCCCCATCACCTTCAATATCCTCTCCGTCAGTATCACTGCTCTCAGGAGGCTTCCCGCATCCTCACACTCACCATCTTCAGTTTCCTTCTCTCCGTGCCCTTCAGAGTCTCTGTTCAGACAGAGACCTCCCCATCATCAGACGCAGGTTCCAATCACGCCTGAAGTCATCCGAACCTTACTACAATTACATACACTCAAACCAAATGGCATGTCTGATACGCCCAACAAACCCTCCTCGGGCCCACACCTGATTTCACCACGTTTGAGATCAACCTCCACCATCACCCGCTAGCCGACGCACCAGCAATCCAGCCCTCCAGAAACTTCCGTCAAATCCTCATGCCCACATTTGTGCACATTCGACAAGCAGAAGGCTAAAACCCTTATGTACCCCTCCAGTTGGCTGGATGTTCCTTTTGGGAGGACCAGCTCAACCTCAGGCAACGACCGGGGGCTGTCCCCGTCAGTATGCTTAGCACAACCACAAATCACAACTTGGGGGCTGACCCTGTCGGGAAGCCAGCTACAAACTCCGATCCACGACCGGGGGCTGGCCTCCCCGACCACCATCCCATAGCAAAATCTATCAACAACGACCCTTTCTGACATGTTTGTCAGATGGTGAGAAGCTGAACTCCTGAAACCAGGCAGAACTTAGCCTTGGTGACAGTATGTTTCCTCTCTTGCCATCTCCTTATGGAAATGTCACGGTAAACAGTATTTGCCCGACAATGACAGCAATGGAGTTGGCAAGAGCACAAGCAGATCTGGAGCCAGGCTAGGCAGAACTAGCCATGGCCTACCAGCAGGGACATACACGGACCCTTCTGTTCTCTAATAGAAGTTAAACCAATTCAAGTCTTTCCTCTGTGATTCCACATTAGTGAAATCAACTCTAATCAAGATGACCCCTTTGGTGTGGAGGACAAAAGGAAGATCACACTTAAACATACTGTAGCTGCACTAATTTTCTGGGTTGATCTGTTATGAAGTGCTGTTTGTTCTTATTCTCAATGAGGGCACACCCAACACACACACACTCCAGAAGCCAAAAGAGTTGGTCTTCAATGGTAGGTCGAGCATAGCTACTTCAAAAATACGTGTTGCACCAACCAAAATAAGACTAGTCGTAGCTAAGTCCGGCGTAAGCAATCCTCGTTCATGAGATGTGATGCGCCATAATGATGGTTGCTAGGCAGCGCCTGTTACTAGGCTGTTTACCGTCCTTGTGGCAGTTCTACATTTTGCGAGGCATGTCCCATCACTTCGCAAAGCCCACCACTATGCATGCAGGTGTTCTTAACCACAACTGGCTGGATCAATCAATAATCACGGTGGGAATGAATATCGCTAAATGATGAAAATATTGGAATAAAGTAGGCTAATGCCATTGAAGACATTTCTCATATTGTTGCTTACGGAAATTCCCAGTCATCCGACCGTTTTAAATACTTCAAAGAATTGCCATGTGGTCAACTACAATTTCAGCACGGTTATGATTGGGACAGTGTTATCACTCTGCTTTGAGACAAGAGTGGGGGACTTGTCTTGATAAACTAATCAATGTCAGATTTTTGTTTTCACGGAATCTCCATTTGGATATTTCGGTTTGAAAAATGTTGCTAAATGAATCTTTAGTCTAGTTTGCTTGTCTAACAGTGTTATTAGAACGGTGGGGCAGACAGCAGGGTAGACTTACCCCAGGTTTCCACCCCTAGGGCCCAGTGATAGAACGAGTCCTGACCTGATTGTTGTGAAGCCTCTGTGAACTACTGCATATCTACTAGGTCACCTCTGTTTATGTGTATCTGCTAGGTCACCTAGAAAAGCCAATAACATATATCTGCAACGCAGCCCTACATTCTTCGAAAAAAGGTACTATCTAGAACCTAAAGGGGTTCTACGACTGTCTCCATAGGATAACCATTTGAAGAACACCTTTTGGTTCCAGGTAGAACTCTTTTGGGTTCCATGTAGAGCTCTTTCTACATAGGGTTCTGCTTGGAATCAAAACAGGTTCTACCTGGGACCAAAAAGGTTTATTCTAATGGTTCTCCTATGGAGCCCCTTTCGGGAACCTTTTTTTTCTAAGAGTGTATATGAGGATCTTTACTAATTTAGAGAGTGTAGATACTAGCATGCTATAGGGGGAACTATAGTGACCTATATTGATGTTCTCACTTGCATGTGATACTGGAAAGAAGGAGAGAGAGAGACAATGTTAGGGAGTAGAGCAAGACAGTTATATGTTTCTTTCCTTTGTTGTCTCCACTCGTTCCTTCATCCAACCTTCCATTCTCTCATCCAGCTATGTGTGTGTGTGTGTGTGTGTGTGTGTGTGTGTGTGTGTGTGTGTGTGTGTGTGTGTGTGTGTGTGTGTGTGTGTGTGTGTGTGTGTGTGTGTGTGTGTGAGGGGATGTGGGGGGGGTTGTTGTCTGCCTCTGTGTGTTTATCAGTGCATTCATCTATGGGCTCACGAGTGGCGCAGCATTCTAAGGCACTGCATCTCAGTGCTAGAGGTGTCACTACAGACCCTGGTTCGATTCCAGGCTGTATCACATCCGGCTGTGATTGGGAATCCCATAGGGCAGCGCACAATTGGCACAGCATCGTCCGGGTTGGGGTTGGCTGCGGTAGGCCATCATTGTAAATAATAGTTTGTTCTTAACCTACTAGCCTAGTTAAATACAGGTTCAATTTAAAAAAGAAGTGTGTGCATGCCCATCTGTGTGTGTGTGTCAGATGAAGCCAAAGGAATGCTGGAATATCTGTATCCTCCTCCCCAGGGGCAGATTAGGTATTTTGTAGCATGGTGTTTGGTTGACATATCACCAGATGGTTTATGCATGGGAGTGTGTGTGTGGGTCACGCACAGGTTTTGTATGAGAATTGGGTATTACCCCAGGGGTACCAAGCTGTTGTTGACTAATCGCTGTAAGATGCATCTATTATTTACAGTTTCCACTAAGTGTGCTTTATGTAAGTATATCGCCATTTAGTATTTCGTCATATATTTCGTTGGTTGAAATGGAGGGGAATGTTGAATGAAAAGTCAGTGTCTTCAGCTGCTGTGTGATTGAGTGGGGTTGGTTCAGGGTCTGGGTTTGGGGGTCAGGGTTTATGGGGCTAGTTGGCTGAGATGGTACCCTCTTCTATGTTATGTTACTCCGGGTCTGGAGGCCTGGGCAGTGGAGGAACAGGGTCCTGGGAGTCTGCACTATTGTGGGAGAAAGAGGATCGGGGGTTAGTGCTGAGCCTGGGAAACTGGGATACTGATTCTGGTACCGGTAATGGTTTGGGGTAATGTGGTAGGAGAGGAGAGGGGGATACTGGTCTGTGTGATGTCTACATCTCTCCTCTCTCTGGAGCTGTCTATGGGCAAGTCTCGTTGGGGAGCCAGGGCCTCAGCTGCAGATATAGGCCAGCCACACGCTGAAAACACATCTCTCTCTCTCTCTCTCTCTCTCTCTCTCTCTCTCTCTCTCTCTCTCTCTCTCTCTCTCTCTCTCTCTCTCTCTCTCTCTCTCTCTCTCTCTCTCTCTCATAGGTCAGAGACGTATCAGGAATTGCGACTGGAGAGGAGAAACAGAGGGGAGAGATGTTGGCGCAGGGCGGGCCTTGGGCCCTGTCTGTCATATCACTGGTCCTGCTGCTGTGGCAAGAAGTGTCTGCTATCGATGTTCCTCTCGATTGTAAGTCCAACAACCACATCGCAAACACATAGCTGTCATTTCTTATGGTAAAGCTACCATTTAGGTCATTAAAAAGCATGCGGCATCCCGCTATAACCCGCTGGTGTAGAGACACCAAACCGTGACAGTTTTCAGAAGGAACTCTACGGTAAATCAACGTCTTCAGTATACTGTAAGATCAAGTGATGTTGGAAGATGTATTACTCAACACAGTGATCCTGTCTTTACATCTGCAGATCTAGCTTCATATCCAGTGATATCTTGAACAATAGGTTTGGAGCTCACCATCCCCCATCTTACACACTCGCACGCACGCACACACACCAACACACATACATACACACACACACACACACACACACACACACACACACACACACACACACACACACACACACACACACACACACACACACACACACACACACACACACACACACACACACACACACACACACACACACACACACACACACACACACACACACCCATGCACACACACACAATACTGATGGTACCTTATGGTAATAGCACATTGTTTTTCATTATTTTGTGTTAAGCCTTCCCCAAACCATAGCCCTAACCTTAACCACTCTGAATGAATGCCTAAACTGTTAACCTTTGAGTTGTTTCCGTTTTAACCCTGTAACCAAGCGGAACTAATTGTGACGTTCATCCATAACACGTTGAATTTCGAAGGGACACTATGAGATCTTGTTGCACACACACTCCAGTACCAGGCCATCATAACATGTGTGAAAGCTCCCGACTATAGTGTCCCATCGGACTGACTCCAGTGGGAATATGAAACAAAGAGACAAAGTGAAAGAGAACTAGCCTTTTCTCTCTCCTTTCATTCTTACTTTTTGTTAAAAAGGGACAATAATAGCTGAGAATGTCTCACAGTGGCATTATGAAAAATCATTTGATAACAGATAAAGCCCCACGGGGCACCTGCTATGAGGTGGTCAAACACACACATATGTGAGCACACACAAACACACACACACACACACACACACACACACACACACACACACACACACACACACACACACACACACACACACACACACACACACACACACACACACACACACACACACACACACACACACACACCACTTATTGTCTACCTCTTTATGTGCCTCAAACACACAGGGTATGGAAACACATTCACACACGGTCATCAGCTGTCATCACCTCTGTAGTCTCCACCTCATCTCCCCCCTACGGCGCCGTCTTTCTCAATGTCTCTTTATACCCCACAACCTTTCACCCGCGCCCTCAGGAAGCTCTATTGATTAGTGTCAGACAGAGGACACACACAATGGGGGGGGGGAGAAGCCCCCACAGAGAAAAATACATAATACCCTTGTAACCCCTTCGACCTCTCGCAAATATATTCATCACCAGTGAGACAGAGATAAAGAGATGAGAAGAGAGAGAGAGGCAGAGAAAGACAGACAAGAGATAAAGAGATGAGAAGAGAGAAAGAGAGAGAGAGAGAGAGAGGCAGAGAAAGACAGACGAGATAAAGAGATAAAGAGATGAGAAGAGAGAAAGACAGACAAGAGAGAGAGAGAGAGAGAGAGAGGCAGAGAAAGACAGACGAGATAAAGAGATGAGAAGAGAGAGAGAGAGGCAGAGAAAGACAGACAAGAGATAAAATGTCCATGATTGCAGAATAAATTCCGAGATTTCTGACTTTGGTGGTTTCATAGAAAGACAGACGAGATAAAGCCTATGAGAAGCTAGAAGAGAGTTAGTATAGGCAGACCATTAATCCCACCTCTCGTTTAAGGCAGAGAAAGGATCCACTTCAAAGAGTGAAAAGATAAGTGCAGTTTAACAGTAGGCCAGACCTTTGATCTTTTCCATTGACTTTGGTAAGCTACATCTGAATACTGTAATGTCAAATTTCTCAAGTAGACAATATTTAATTTATTAACATAATAGCCTACATATATCATAACCACTGCAGAATAAATTCCTCACCTTTTCTGACCATGATTACTTCATATTCCGGAAGTAACCAACCATGCCATGACCATCTCTCATGTAATTGGGCCTACTAGAAAGCCTATGGTCATTTCTAGTTTTTGCTGTAGCCTACGCTTCCGACAGCTAACGCGGTTAATAACTTACTGTAGAATTTAACAGGTGAAAATACAGTTGATTCATTGAAGTGTGTATAGGCTACTGCTCTAAGTAGGCCCACTGAAAAAGAAAACATTCTGCCAACAACTTCAAAGACATTTTTACCAAGTTTGCCGTTGCTATTTCCTTCAGATGCTGTATTGGCCTAATTCCAATACTGCCAAAGTATCAGCAAATAAGAGCATGATTGTCACCATAAAAGGTGAACGATGGACGTTTTTTCATGCGGTGCTATAATGCTTGTTCACTCGCGCAGTTTCACTACAAGTCTCATTTAAAACAGGAAACGTGCGTTTGTATGGCGCGCATCAAGTTCATAAATCTCAATATTTTCAGAAATGGTGCCTGCAGATATTTAGTGTTAAATTTACTCAACGGTTAGAAATGAGGCCCCAGGTGGTTGATAGACAACAGAGACAAGTGGAATCCTCTGCTTCTCACTTACTGCTGTACAGGCACAACTGAGAGGAATGAATGGTACCATGCGTTGTGTATAGGACTGTATGTCTCTAATGTGAGCTGAGGAGAGATTCATTTATCTCTGTTCTCATTCCCCAGCCACCCTCCCATCCTCCCCAGGTCCCAGTGGTGACCTCTATTGATGAGGGTTGTCATGACCTTCTTAGGTTCTTTCCCTTCACCCTTCCCCTACCCCTCCCATGTGACCATGGCTTATTCTGACTAAATAAAAGATCTGATTGGGGGATGGGTGTTTCACCTGTCTATAGGCAGCCGTCCCCCCATAGCCTTGGAAAACACACACACACACACAAACACAGACATTTAGTGAACATTACATCAAGGGGAGGGGAGGGACTCTCAATCAGACACACAGCCTTGGACCACTGTGTCAGCTACAGTCAACCAAAAACATCCCTTATGGAAATATATTATACACTTAAATGTACTGTGATTGTGATAATTAATGCAGTGGGAAATAATCACATATATTTGTATTTCAGTTTCTCCCAGTTATAGTACTATCACAGATTGTCCCAATGTCTGTCCATGGGCACAGACATCAATTGAATGTTTATTCCATGCTGGTTCATTTCATTGAAATGGCGTGGAAACAACGTCGATTCAACCAGTGTGTGTCCAGTGTGTGGGGTCTTCTTAGCACACTAGGAACATTTATCTTACCATGCCGATGCTAGCAGACTGTGACGATCATATAACCTCTCTCTTTTTCTCTGTCTGCCCCCCGAAAACCAACCGTGTCGCCATGTGGAATCCATCAACAGGTAAGTTTCCATCTCATTGCGCTAATTTGCTTCAGGACATATTCACAGTCAGTGTAGTCGCTCGTATAACTAATATAAATGTACTTTAGCTACATAACATGGTTATAACAGTAGAATGACTTTTTTTGGGGAGTAGAATAACATTGTTGCCGCATCCTTACTCCATAACATAACTACTCCATAACATAACTACTCCATAACATAACTCCACAACTGGAACATTGTTTAATGCTGTAGACATGCTCTTGCTATAGGCCAATGTTTTAATGAACCCTCTAATATCACTAACAGCAACTGCAACATCTATCTCTCTCTCTCTCTCTCTCTCTCTCTCTCTCTCTCTCTCTCTCTCTCTCTCTGTATATTTTTGTACTCTCTCTGGGACCAACAGCAAAGATCCAGCAGGACCGTAAGTGTTTTTTCTATTAACACAGTAGGGTCATTCCACGAAATGAGTCCCTTTTGGGTAGTGTAACTCATTTTAACCTTCCACTCATAAAGATCACACATTCAATTTAATAATGAACCTGTTTCCCATCTCAAGAGGTTAAATTAAAAAAATAAAAAACATAGCAAGTGCCTATTTAGTGCCAAATTAAGTAACAGGGTTGACGATTTTTATCTTAAATCAGCCATACATTTGTAACAGGGGGAATGGAAGCTTGTTGTGTGGAACTGGGAGGGGCAATTAAATGCAAGCTTCATAACAACAACAACCATTTGCAAAACGTTTATAGACTGTCAATCTATAGGTGACAGGCATCCTGCTCGACCCATTGGCTGTTCCACCAGAAAAAAAACAGGAAATGGCCAAAAAGTGTTCACCTGCTATGACTCTTATATGTTCAATGTTTCTTTTAAACAAAATATTTAAGGAATAGTTTCACCATATTCAAACGAGAGTTCAGTTCACATAGCAGGGTTGACCTTATGAGGTTAGTCACATAAAATAACACACAGAGTGTGCAGATGGACATGCTGAGTTATTGCACTGTAGCATGTCTTCATTAATATAAAAAAATCGGATTTAAAAAAAAATATTATTTTGACTCATTTTGTGGAACACCCCAGAAATGCTTCTGTTGTGTCTATTGTCTATTGTGTCTGTTATAATACTCATTTCGTTTCAAGTTTTATTTGTCAAATTCACAAGTAAAGTGACATGCTGAACTTGCAAGCCCTATGCAACAGTGCAGTTTTCAATATCAAAATAGTATAACTAATAACATATATGCAGTACCAGTCAAAAGTTTGGATTCAATCAAAGGTTTTTCTTTATTTTTAATATTTTTCGATATTGTAGAACAATAGTGAAGACATCGCAACTATGAACTAGCACATATGGAAACATGTAGTAACCAAAAAAGTGTTAAACAAATCTAAATTGATTTTATATTTTATATTCTTCAAAGTACCCACCCTTTGCCTTGATGACAGCTTTGCACACTCTTAGTATTATCTCTACCAGCATCACCTGAAATGCTTTTCCAACAGACTTGAAAGAGTTCCCACATATGCTGAGCACTTGTTGGCTGCTTTTCCTTCACTCTGCGGTCCAACTCATCCCAAACCATCTCAATTGGGTTGAGGTCGGGTGATTATGGAGATCAGGTCATCTGATGCAGCACTCCATCATTCTCCTTCTTGGTCGAATAGCTCTTACATAGCCTGGAGGTGTGCTGGGCCTGTTAAAAAACAAATTAAGCAACCAGTTCCGACTTCAACTGTATATACACTGCTCCAAAAAATAAAGGGAACACTAAAATAACACATCCTCGATCTGAATGAATGAAATATTCTTATTAAATACTTTTTTCTTTGCTTAGTTGAATGTGCTGACAACAAAATCACACGAAAATGATCAATGGAAATCAAATGTATCAACCCGTGGAGGTCTTGATTTGGAGTCACACAAAATTAAAGTGGAAAACCACACTACAGGCTGATCCAATTTTGATGTAATGTCCTTAAAACAAGTCAAAATGAGGCTCAGTAGTGTGTGTGGCCTCCACGTGCCTGTATGACCTCCCTACAATGCCTGGGCATGCTCCTGATGAGGTGGCGGATCGTCTCCTGAGGGATCTCCTCCCAGACCTGGACTAATGCATCCGCCAACTCCTGGACAGTCTGTGGTGCAATGTGGCATTGGTTGATGGAGCGAGACATGATGTCCCAGATGTGCTCATTTGGATTCAGGTCTGGGGAACGGGCGAGCCAGTCCATAGCATCAATGCCTTCCTCTTGCATGAACTGCTGACACACTCCAGCCACATGAGGTCTAGCCTTGTCTTGCATTAGGAGGAACCCAGGGCCAACCGCACCAGCATATGGTCTCACAAGGGGTCTGAGAATCTCATCTCGGTACCTAATGGCCGTCAGGCTACCTCTGGCGAGCACATGGAGGGCTGTGCGGCCCCCCAAAGAAATGCCACTCCACACCATGACTGACCCACCGCCAAACCGGTCATGCTGGAGGATGTTGCAGGCAGCAGAACGTTCTCCACATTGTCTCCAAACGCTGTCACGTCTGTCACATGTGCTCAGTGTGAACCTGCTTTCATCTGTGAAGAGCACAGGGCGCCAGTGGCGAATTTGCCAATATTGGTGTTCTCTGGCAAATGAAAAACGTCCTGCACGGTGTTGGGCTGTAAGCACAACCCCCACCTGTGGACGTCGGTCCCTCATACCACCCTCATGGAGTCTGTTTCTGACCGTTTGAGCAGACACATGCACATTTGTGGCCTGCTGGAGGTCATTTTGCAGGGCTCTGGCAGTGCTCCTCCTGCTCCTCCTTGCACAAAGGCGGAGGTAGCTGTCCTGCTGCTGGGTTGTTGCCCTCTTACGGCCTCCTCCACCTCTCCTGATGTACTGGCCTGTCTCCTGGTAGCGCCTCCATGCTCTGGACACTACGCTGACAGACACAGCAAACCTTCTTGCCACAGCTCGCATTGATGTCTCATCCTGGATGAGCTGCACTACCTGAGCCACTTGTGTGGGTTGTAGACTCCGTCTCATGCTACCACTAGAGTGAAAGCACCGCCAGCATTCAAAAGTGACCAAAACATCAGCCAGGAAGCATAGGAACTGAGAACTGAGGTCACTGTGGTCACCACCTGCAGAACCACTCCTTTATTGGCAGTGTCTTGCTAATTGCCTATAATGTCCACCTGTTGTCTATTCCATTTGCACAACAGCATGTGAAATGTATTGTCAATCAGTGTTGCTTCCTAAGTGGACAGATTGATTTCACAGAAGTGTGATTGACTTGGAGTTACATTGTGTTGTTTAAGTGTTCCCTTTATTTTTTTTGATCAGTGTATATATATATATATATATATATATATATATATATATGTTTTTTCCCCCTCATCAATCTACACACAATACCCCACAATGACAAAGAAAAAAACGTTTTTCAACATTTTTGCAAATGTACATAAAAAATAAAAAAATAAAAAAATATCACATTTCCGTACAGTGGAGGTCTGAAGTCTACATACACCTTAGCCAAATACATTTAACCTCAGGTTTTTCACAATTGCTGACATTTAATCCTAGTAAAAATGAATTAAGGCTGTAACCTAACAAAATGTGGAAAGGGTGAAGGGGTCTGAATACTTTCTGAATGCACTGTACATGTAGGCAGGGATTAAGAGAAAGTGACTGGTAACAGGAGAAATAGGAATAATCATAAACATTAACACGGGTGCTGGAATTGGTCAAACTCGCAGTTCAAACTGTACAAAATGATCCTCATTCACTAAAAGCCATTGTCATGAATTTCTTACATGAAAGGGGAGGTTAACTTGGCCCCAGTCAAGTTTCAGTCATGTTTTTTTGTTTGTTGCTTTAACCCCTGGACTCACAAACAGGTGGATGACTACAGTTGTTACCTATTCTATACATTTAAAGTAGTGCTTAACAACAGTTGAGTAACTGCCCGGCAACCCCAAACTGAGGACATAGAGAGAATAGTAATGAGCGATGAAATCCCCTCGCTCTTTCCCTCTAACAGAAGGTTCTCTATCTTGGCCAGGGAACTTCCGTCAGACTTGGGCTATTCCCTATAAGACTGCGGTTACTC